>NW_024379030.1:0-6740 GCF_016835505.1 Polypterus senegalus
GTAAAAGTCAAAATACTCTGGTAAAAGCAATTCTAAATGATGAAATCCCAGTACCCTTATGGTTAAGAACTGTTTGGATGGTTTCCCAACTGTTTTCAAAGTGCACTTCAACATCTCAAACTCACTTTTGAAATCCACACTTGACTTGCATTAGGCCAAATCTAAAAGTTGAGTGAAACTCGAGGAGTCTTAACTTCTATGTTGTGAAACCACGCAGAAAACATTAGCGACATAGTTTTTTACAGAAATGAACTGTTTTGAACTTTTTCCTGGTGGAAAATAAGGCGTCACACATGTGTACACAAAGTTATTTTCAGGCCTGAAGCGGCGTTATGGTGAAATAAGGTTACCTTCAACTCTAGCGCTGTGTAAAGTCAAAATACTCTGGTAAAAAGCAGTTCTAAGTAATTAAATCCCCAATTACCCTTATATGGTTAAAGAACTGTTTGGATGGTTTTCCCAACTGTTTTTCAAAATGCACTTCACATCATAAACTCACTTTTTGAAATCCAATTAACTTGCAATGGACAAAAACTGAAGTTGAGTGAAACTCAATGAGTCTTAACTTCTATGTTGTGAAACCACTTGAAACACATCTGCGACATAGTTTTTTACAGAAATGAACTGTTTTGAACAGTTTCCTGGTGGAAAACAAGGCGTCACGCATGTGTACACAAAGTGAATTTCAGGGCCCTGAAATGAGTTGTGGTGAAATAAGGTTACCTTCAACTCTAACGCTGTGTAAAGTCAAAAAACTATAGTAAAAACAGTTCTAAATGATAAAATCCCCAGTACCCTTATGGTTAAGAACTGTTTGGATGGTTTCCCAAACGCCTTCATAGTGCATTTCAACATCTCAAACTCACTTTTTGAAATCCCCTTTGACTTGCACTGGGCCAATTCTAAAATTGAGTGAAACTCAATGAGTCTTAACTTCTATGTTGTGAAACCTCTTGAAAAACATCAGTGACATAGTTTTTTACAGAAATGAACTGTTTTGAACAGTTTCCTGGTGGAAAACAAGGCGTCACACTTGTGTACACAAAGTGAATTTCAGGCCCTGAAACGCGTTATGGTGAAATAAGGTTACCTTCAACTCTAACGCTGTGTAAAGTCAAAATACTATGGTAAAAACAGTTCTAAATGATAAAATCCCCAGTACCCTTATGGTTAAGAACTGTTTGGATGGTTTCCCAATTGTTTTCCAAGTGCACTTCAACATCTCAAACTCACTTTTTGAAATCCCCTTGACTTGCATTGGGCCAAATCTAAAGTTGAGTGAAACTCAATGAGTCTTAACTTCTATGTTGTGAAACCACTTGAAAAACATCAGCGACATAGTTTTTTACAGAAATGAACTGTTTTGAACAGTTTCCTGGTGGAAAACAAAGGCGTCACATGTGTACACAAAGTGAATTTCAGGCCCTGAAAGCGTTATGGTGAAATAAAGGTTACCTTCAACTCTAACGCTGTGTAAAGTCAAAAAACTATGGTAAAAACAGTTCTAAATGATAAAATCCCCAGTACCCTTATGGTTAATAACTGTTTGGATGGTTTCCCAACTACTTTTCATAGTGCACTTCACATATTAAACTCACTTTTTGAAATCCACATTAACTTGCAATGGACAAAAACTGAAGTTGAGTGAAACTCAATGAGTCTTAACTTCTATGTTGTGAAACCACTTAAAACACATCTGCGACATAATTTTTTACAGTAATGAACTGTTTTGAACTGTTTCCTGGTGGAAAACAAGGCGTCACACATGTGTACACAAAGTGATTTTCAGCCCTTGAAACGCGTTATGTTGAATTCAGGTTACCTTCAACTCTAACTCTGTGGAAAGTCAAAATACTCTGGTAAAAGCAGTTCTAAATGATGAAATCCCCAGTACCCTTATGGTTAAGAACTGTTTCGATGGTTTCCCAACTGTTTTCAAAGTGCAATTCAACATCTCAAACTCACCTTTTGAAATTCCTATTGAGTTGCATTGGGCAAAAACTGAAGTTGAGTTAAATTTAATGAGTCTTAACTTCTATGTTGTGAAACCACTTGAAACACATCTGCGACATAGTTTTTTACAGAAATGAACTGTTTTGAACAGTTTCCTGGTGGAAAACAAGGCGTCACACATGTGTACACAAAGTGAATTTCAGGCCCTGAAGCGTTATTGTGAAATAAAGGTTACCTTCAACTCTAACGCTGTGTAAAAGTCAAAATACTATGGTAAAAACAGTTCTAAATGATAAAATCCCCAGTACCCTTATGGTTAAGAACTGTTTGGATGGTTTCCCAATTGTTTTTCAAAGTGCACTTCAACATCTCAAACTCACTTTTTGAAATCCCCTTGACTTGCATTGGGCCAAATCTAAAGTTGAGTGAAACTCAATGAGTCTTAACTTCTATGTTGTGAAACCACTTGAAAAACATCAGCGACATAGTTTTTTACAGAAATGAACTGTTTTGAACAGTTTCCTGGTGGAAAACAAGGCGTCACACATGTGTACACAAAGTGAATTTCAGGCCTGAAAGCGTTATGGTGAAATAAGGTTACCTTCAACTCTAACGCTGTGTAAAGTCAAAAAACTATGGTAAAAACAGTTCTAAATGATAAAATCCCCAGTACCCTTATGGTTAAGAACTGTTTGGATGGTTTCCCAACTACTTTTCATAGTGCACTTCACATATTAAACTCACTTTTTGAAATCCACATTAACTTGCAATGGATGAAAAACTGAAGTTGCGGTGAAACTCAATGAGTCTTAACTTCTATGTTGTGAAACCACTTGAACACATCTACGACATAGTTTTTACAGAAATGAACTGTTTTGAACAGTTTCCTGGTGGAAAACAAGGCGTCACGCATGTGTACACAAAGTGAATTTCAGGCCCTGAAATGCGTTGTGGTGAAATAAGGTTACCTTCAACTCTAACGCTGTGTAAAGTCAAAAAACTATAGTAAAAACAGTTCTAAATGATAAAATCCCAGTACCCTTATGTTAAGAACTGTTTGGATGGTTTCCCAACTATTTTTCATGAGTGCATTTCAACATCTCAAACTCACTTTTTGAAATCCCCTTTGACTTGCACTGGGCCAATTCTAAAATTGAGTGAAACTCAATGAGTCTTAACTTCTATGTTGTGAAACCTCTTGAAAAACATCAGTGACATAGTTTTTTACAGAAATGAACTGTTTTGAACAGTTTCCTGGTGGAAAACAAGGCGTCACACATGTGGTACAAAGTGAATTTCAGGCCTGAAAAGCGTTATGGTGAAATAAGGTTACCTTCAACTCTAACGCTGTGTAAAGTCAAAAAACTATGGTAAAAACAGTTCTAAATGATAAAATCCCCAGTACCCTTATGGTTAAGAACTGTTTGGATGGTTTCCCAACTACTTTTCATAGTGCACTTCAACATCTCAAACTCACTTTTTGAAATCCCATTGACTTGCATTGGGCCAAATCTAAAGTTGAGTGAAACTTAATGAGTCTTAACTTCTATATTTGTGAAACCACTTGAAACACATCTGCGACATAGTTTTTTACAGAAATGAACTGTTTTGAACAGTTTCCTGGTGGAAAACAAGGCGTCACACATAATGTACACAAAAGTGAATTTCAGGCCCTGAAAGCGCGTTATGGTGAAATAAGGTTACCTTCAACTCTAACGCTGTGTAAAGTCAAAATACTATGGTAAAAACAGTTCTAAATGATAAAATCCCCAGTACCCTTATGGTTAAGAACTGTTTGGATGGTTTCCCAATTGTTTTTCAAAGTGCACTTCAACATCTCAAACTCACTTTTTGAAATCCCCTTGACTTGCATTGGGCCAAATCTAAAGTTGAGTGAAACTCAATGAGTCTTAACTTCTATGTTGTGAAACCACTTGAAAAACATTAGCGACATAGTTTTTTACAGAAATGAACTGTTTTGAACTTTTTCCTGGTGGAAAACAAGGCGTCACACATGTGTACACAAAGTGAATTTCAGGCCCTGAAACGCGTTATGGTGAAATAAGGTTACCTTCAACTCTAACGCTGTGTAAAGTCAAAAAACTATGGTAAAAACAGTTCTAAATGATAAAATCCCCAGTACCCTTATGGTTAAGAACTGTTTGGATGGTTTCCCAACTTACTTTTCATAGTGCACTTCACATATTAAAACTCACTTTTGAAATCCACATTAACTTGCAATGGACAAAAACTGAAGTTGAGTGAAACTCAAAGAGTCTTAACTTCTATGTTGTGAAACCACTTAAAACACATCTGCGACATAGTTTTTTACAGAAATGAACTGTTTTGAACAGTTTCCTGGTGGAAAACAAGGCGTCACGCATGTGTACACAAAGTGAATTTCAGCCCTTGAAGCGCGTTATGGTGAATTCAGGTTACCTTCAACTCTAACTCTGTGGAAAGTCAAAATACTCTGGTAAAAGCAGTTCTAAATGATGAAATCCCCAGTACCCTTATGGTTAAGAACTGTTTCGATGGTTTCCCAACTATTTTTCAAAGTGCAATTCAACATCTCAAACTCACCTTTTTAAAATTCCTATTGATTGTATTGCTGGGCAAAACTGAAGTTGAGTTAAATTTAATGAGTCTTAACTTCTATGTTGTGAAACCACTTGAAAAACATCTGCGACATAGTTTTTTACAGAAATGAACTGTTTTGAACAGTTTCCTGGTGGAAAACAAGGCGTCACACATGTGTACACAAAGTGAATTTCAGGCCCTGAAGTGCGTTATGGTGAAATAAGGTTACCTTCAACTCTAAGCTGTGTAAAAGTCAAAATACTATGGTAAAAACAGTTCTAAATGATAAAATCCCCAGTACCCTTATGGTTAAGAACTGTTTGGATGGTTTCCCAATTGTTTTCAAAGTGCACTTCAACATCTCAAACTCACTTTTTGAAATCCCTTGACTTGCATTGGGCCAAATCTAAAGTTGAGTGAAACTCAATGAGTCTTAACTTCTATGTTGTGAAACCACTTGAAAAACATCAGCGACATAGTTTTTTACAGAAATGAACTGTTTTGAACAGTTTCCTGGTGGAAAACAAGGCGTCACACATGTGTACACAAAGTGAATTTCAGGCCCTGAAAGCGTTATGGTGAAATAAGGTTACCTTCAACTCTAACGCTGTGTAAAGTCAAAAAACTATGGTAAAACAGTTCTAAATGATAAAATCCCCAGTACCCTTATGGTTAAGAACTGTTTGGATGGTTTCCCAACTACTTTTCATAGTGCACTTCACATATTAAACTCACTTTTTGAAATCCACATTAACTTGCAATGGACAAAAACTGAAGTTGAGTGAAACTCAATGAGTCTTAACTTCTATGTTGTGAAACCACTTAAAACACATCTGCGACATAATTTTTTACAGTAATGAACTGTTTTGAACAGTTTCCTGGTGGAAAACAAGGCGTCACACATGTGTACACAAAGTGATTTTCAGCCCTTGAAGCAGCGTTATGTTGAATTCAGGTTACCTTCAACTCTAACTCTGTGGAAAGTCAAAATACTCTTGTAAAAGCAGTTCTAAATGATGAAATCCCCAGTACCCTTATGGTTAAGAACTGTTTCGATGGTTTCCCAACTGTTTTTCAAAGTGCAATTCAACATCTCAAACTCACCTTTTGAAATTCCTATTGAGTTGCACTGGGCAAAAACTGAAGTTGAGTTAAATTTAATGAGTCTTAACTTCTATGTTGTGAAACCACTTGAAAAACATCAGTGACATAGTTTTTTACAGAAATGAACTGTTTTGAACAGTTTCCTGGTGGAAAACAAGGCGTCACACTTGTGTACACAAAGTGAATTTCAGGCCCTGAAAGCGCGTTATGGTGAAATAAGGTTACCTTCAACTCTAGCTGTGTAAAGTCAAAATACTATGGTAAAACAGTTCTAAATGATAAAATCCCAGTACCCTTATGGTTAAGAACTGTTTGGATGGTTTCCCAACTGTTTTTCATAGTGCACTTCACATCAAACTCACTTTTGAAATCCCCTTACTTGCATTGGGCCAAATCTAAAGTTGAGTGAAACTCAATGAGTCTTAACTTCTATGTTGTGAAACCACTTGAAAACATCAGCGACATAGTTTTTACAGAAATGAACTGTTTTGAACAGTTTCCTGGTGGAAAACAAGGCGTCACACTTGTAATACACAAAGTGAATTTTCAGGCCTGGAAACGCGTTATGGTGAAATAAGGTTACCTTCAACTCTAACTCTGTGTAAAGTCAAAATACCTATGGTAAAAACAGTTCTAAATGATAAAACCCCTAGTACTCTGTATGGTTAAGAACTGTTTGGATGGTTTTACAATTGTTTTTCAAAGTGCACTTCAACATCTCAAACTCACCTTTTGAAATCCCTTGACTTGCATTGGGCTAAATCTAAAGTTGAGTGAAACCTAAATGAGTCTTAACTTCTATGTTGTGAAACCACTTGAAAAACATCAGCGACATAGTTTTTACAGAAAATGAACTGTTTTAACAGTTTCCTGGTGGAAAATAAGGCGGCCAGCACATGTGTACACAAAGTGAATTTCAGGCCCTGAAACGCTGCTATGGGTGAAATAAAGTTACCTTCAACTCTAAGCGCTGTAAAGTCAAAAACTATGGTAAAAACAGTTCTAAAATGATAAAATCCCCAGTACCCTTATGGTTAAGAACTGTTTGGATGGTTTTCAAGTTACTTTTCACAGTGCACTTCACATTTAAACTACTTTTTGGG
>NW_024379031.1:0-25000 GCF_016835505.1 Polypterus senegalus
AAGGATACCCAGAGATCTTTTATGACCACAGAGAGTCAGGACCTCGGTTTTACATCTCATCCTGAAGGACGATGCCATTTTTACAACACTGGGGCATTGGGATCCACATTCAGTACTGGCCTCACTATCACTTCTTCCATCAAAGTACTGGTCGGGCTGAACATGCTTAGCTTCAGGGGACAACCTCTTCTTTCTCCACATAAAGTTCTTCCAGCCACATGCAGCATGTCACACCACACAACATTTCCAGTGATTTTCAGTTTATTTACATAATCTAAGAGAGCCAGAGACAGCTAAGGCACGCGTCTCTTACCACAGTCATGTAATCTAACATGCCCAGGCTCTTAGTCCAGCCAGTTTGAGACTTGGAGCGACAAAATCAAATGAGGCTGATGTTGTAGGGATGGAAATGACAACCAATGAGTGCTCAAAGTACAATGCATATAATGCAGCTACAAGAAAATAAGGAATATGGGTGTTTTGGACCTGACAAGAAGAAGGTCATGTGTCTGACGTCACATGATTTATGTACCAAGGCATAACAGGAAAAAAAAAGAAACACATGAGACGAGATCGAAGCCAAGCTTTCGCATGGTCATCAGCTACGTCATTGGATCATTGGATGTCAGAAGAAAGGGCGAGCTCAGAACATTTTGGAAATGTGAAACTGTCCTGGAAAGTCAGCATGCAGTTGTCAAATTTGATACTCCCTATGATTTCTATTTCCGTACCCTGACATCTCCCAGCAACGAGATCAGCAACTGCAATCGTCAGGTCTGACATCCCCTCTGACCAGAAGTCACATAATGTGGCATCTGGCTCAGGTAGTTACTTTAACATCATGACAGATCCGAGTGGGTTTGTCACTGAAATGTGTGTAGCCTATAAAAAGAGATTGTCAGTTTTATTTATCTATAGCTACAAAGTTCAAGAGGTGGAGCAATAGTCCTTCTTTTATCCGAAAGATTAGTCTTGCCTTTGTATTTTTATGGCTCTTTTTATTAAATAAATCAAAGTTCATTGGTGCTAAAATGTAGAACACTTTAAAATGGAAGCTTTTTGCCGTTTAAATTCTTTTTGCTATTTATATCCATTCAAGGATTTATGTGGGCAGAGAGAACCAAATGCTGTAGAACAGGGCGTCAAACTAAGATTCTGGAGAGCCGCAGTCCCTGCAAGTTTTCTTTCCGTCCATGTTCTTAATGAGTTACTAATTAATGTTGCTAATTCTTTGGCCTTCATTTTAATTGACTTTTTTCAACACTAACACCTCTAAATTGTTCTCAATAATGAAATGCTATAACAGCCAGTGGATAACTCAGAGGTCTGAATCCATTTTCACTCCAACTAATTTCTTAATTAGAAGTCGATTCTTGGTTGTTAGCGGAACTCATTTATTTAATCTTTTGGCTTGCTAGTGTGATCATTTTGCTTTATCTAATGTTATATTATCTTTTTTGGAGAACATCATCAAAATGTTCTGTGGACTCACGTAGATCAGTATTTCTCAGAGCTTCACTTGGTTCCCCAACAATAAGAATCTTATGAGCCAGATCCCCCTCTGGGAAACGTGCCACACGGCCATAGTGCCGTAACTGATAATCCCTCACAATGCAGGTAATGTGCCTTATTCAGGACTACCTGAGCACCCACTTATTCGACACAAAGTCAAACCAGTGGTACCCAAGGATTTTCCAGAGAGACACAGTACCAAAGGAGTCCAGTCTTTGTCTCAGGTCACTGGATAGTGTCCATGTCTCACAACCATATAGCAAGACAGGAAGCACGAGGACTCTAAAGACTTGGACCTTCATACTTTTACATAGATATCGGGAGCGCCACCCACCCCTTTCCAGCGATCTCTTGATCCCCCATGCTCTCCCAATCCATCTACTGACTACGTAGGAAGAGTCACCAGAGACATGAATGTCACTGCCAAGGTAAGTAAACCTCTTGACAAGGTCGACACTCTCTCCGCCAGCAGACACACTGCTGATGGCTGTGCCCAAGAGGTCATTAAAGGCCTGGATCTTGTTTTTTATCCAGGACACTTGCAAGCCCTGACATTCAGACTCCTCACTCGATCAGAGCCTCCATTGACTCCGCGAAGATCACAGCATTGTCAGCAAAGTCAAGATCCGTGAATCTTTCTTCACCAACAGATGCCCCACAGTCGCTGGACCTCACAACCTTGCTCAACACCCAGTCCATACAAGCACTGAACAGAGTAGGCGCAGAACACACCCGTGACGAACCCTAGAATCAACTGGGAAAAACGCAGAGGTCCTGCCTCCACTCTGCATGGCACTCACAGTACCAGTGTACAGGCCAGCCATGATATCCAGCAGCCTCGAGGGGAAACCCGCGAGCCCTCAGGATGTCCCGCAGGGCAGCTTGATCAACTGAGTCGCTTATTTTGATAAGAACAGTTACTTTTTTTCCTAGTTCAGTCTGAGTGATAGTTGTACAAAGAAATTGAAATGATCCCACCCTGTTAACAGTGACACCATTTATAAGCAGGGGTGTAAGAGGTGAGGGCTGTCTCCTAAAATCCACAATCATTTCTACTGTTTTGAGAAAATTCAAATTAAGATTGTTGAGGCTGAACCAACTGGCCAACTGATCCATGTCTCTCTGATGTGACACCTCAGGCCAGTCAGGGTGGTGTCATCAGAAAACTTCAGCAGTTTTACAGCAGAGTCACAGAAGGTGCTGTCATTGATGTACAAAGAAGAAGGAGAGGAGACAGAACAGCCCTGAGGGGACCCCGTGCTCATAATCAGGAGACCTGATTGATTTTTGCCCATTTTCACCGTCTGACGTCTGTTCTGTAGAAAGTCAGCGATCAAGAGACATGTGGTGTAGTCCACACTAATAATGTAAAGTATGCTATGGAGAAGCTCTGTTTTGATTGTATTAAAAGCAGAACTGAAGCCCACAGATCCTGTCATACAGTAAGTAGCTGGAGGGTTTAAACCTTGCAAAGCACAGTGGAGATCCATGTTCACTGTGTTTTCTACTGACCTGTTGGCACAGTAAGTAAACTGTGCTGGGTCAAGGCAGGAAATTGTAACAGTTCTGAGATGCTGAATTATCAGATGTTCAAATGTCTTCATTATTACAGAGGTCAGTGCCACTGGCCTGTAATCATTTAGACTGTGAGCATTTTGCTTCTTAGGCACAGAGGTGATTGGGGATTCTTTGAAAGAGACAGGGAGGTTGAGTGAAAATGTCTGTAAATACTGGAGCTAACTGATCAGAACAATGCTTTAGTGTGGATGGAGAGATGTTATCTGATCCAGGAGCTTTACCACACTTCTGTCTGTGGAAGAACACACAAATTTTATGCCCAGAAATGCTGAAAGAAGAAATGCAGCTGAACTGTAGAAGAGATAAGCCTGGTTGTCTGATGTCCTGAGTGGAGTGGTGGGGGCTTCTCTAATCTACAATAAAAACTGTCCAACTGGTCAGGTAGAGACAGATTAGTTTATGGCAGGTGGGCCTTGCATTTGTAACCAGTGATCACCTTTAAAGCATTCCAGGCACACAGACATCATTCGTTGAGAAGCTTTTTTGTAGCTTGGCCATATGTTGATTTTATTTCATCCTTAATGGCTTTCTCTACTTGATATTTAGCCTCTTTGTAAACATTTTTGCTTCCACTTTAAAAAGTTTCCTCTTTAGGTTTTCAGAAAAATTTACAGATGTTTAGAAATCCGAATTTTGTCATTATTGTATTTGAGAATTGTTTTTGTTGGAATACAGATTTCTTGACATAAACTTATGTAAGAAGAGATTGCATCTGTATACTTGTTTAATCCATCAGCAGCTTGAATCCAGTCCATCCAGTACACGTTCCACAGCCTCACTGGTCCACTTATGCACTGTCTTTATTTCTGGTTTAGCTGATTTTAATTTCTGTCTAAATGAAGGGGCAATGGGACCCATGGAATGGCATAGTAAGCATCAGACATAGTTGCTGTATTAGTCATCCAGAGTTTTCCCCTTCTCTTGTGGCACATTTCACCAGCTGTTTGTATTTGAGAAGCTCAGATACCAAGGTGGAATTATTGAAGTCACTCAAGATAATAACCTTTGAATCCAGGTATTTGTTCCCAGCAACTAAGACTTAATCAGTTAAAAGCTGCATTGTCATAGTGCTATAAGATTGGGAGAGCACATAAACTTCAGTTTAAATGACAAATGAATCCTCTTGGAAGGTACAACAGTTTACAATGAATTGTCTGAAATTCCTCATCACGTGAGCAGCTTTTCTTCCCAGCACTTTAACATTTGTGCACTATGGCGGGGCTCTTGAGAGACTTGCACAGAGTTTGAGTGTCTGGGCTTGTGAGTATCCTGGATAAAAACCAAGATTCAAGCCTTTAATGACTTCTTGGGCACAGCCACCCATGTCTTTAGACCCCTGGTGCCTCCTGTTTTGCTATATGGTTGCGAGACATGGACGTGAGACGAAGACTGCACTCCTTCAGTACT
Organism: Polypterus senegalus; assembly: GCF_016835505.1. NCBI lineage: Eukaryota > Metazoa > Chordata > Cladistia > Polypteriformes > Polypteridae > Polypterus > Polypterus senegalus. The sequence goes on from NW_024379031.1 coordinate 4,498, forward strand.
GTGTCCCTCTGGAGAATCCTTGGGTATCGTTGCTCAAGGAGTCCAGAATGAGGCACATTACCTGCATTGTCAGGGAGCATCTACAGCGATGGCAGTACAACGATGTAGCGCAATTTCCTGATGGTGATCTGACTCGCAGGATCCTCATTGTTGAGAAGCCGAGCGGCCTGCACCAGGCCAAGGGGACGCTCATGGCTGCAGCAGATGTTTCAGGTGTGTGGGACTGGACTGTGTGTCTGCCAACCAGGATCCCGAGCTGTTTTGTCGTGTGGTGGGTGCGGCAGTTCAAAGAGAGACCCCTTTTCAGGTAGGTTGGGCGTGCAGTGGGTGTCAAAAAAAAGGGAGCAAATACAATGCAGTATAATACACAGAACTGAACAAATCCTCAATACAGTATATAAATAAAAAATTTACAAGTACAGAGTAGAATTTAACAGTAGATGATATCACTTAATATGATTTGGATTTGTTTAGAGTCCTGGAGACCTCAGCCATCAAGCTGCCTCCCCCATTTGGCCATTCCACTGCTGAAATAGTGCTAATCCGGTGAAAGGACCCCTGTTTCCCATGAATCCTGCGATCCTCCATTAGGGATGACTTTACCTTAGGCAGGCAAAACAACTTGTCAGGTGGGCCATGGCACAAAGTGCCACTTTTGAGTACCGAGAAGAGAAACAGAATAGGTGAGGGTTCGTATCAAATTATAACGATCATGTTACTTATGTTTTAGTGCTAATGACTAACAACAGAGATGCAGTCTGTACAGTTAATCAGCAGCTCTAGTCAGGGTATGCTAAACTGAAGTAGTGAGTCTTCAGCCGGGATTTAAAAGCTGAGACAGAAGGGGCATCTCTTATAGTTGCAGGATTCCACAGTTTAGGGGCCCTGTAACTAAAAGCTCATCCACCCACTGTTATGTTATTAATTCTTGGAATCATAAGCAGACCGGCATCTTGAGATCTTAATGTGCGCTCAGGTTTGTAAGTCATGATAAGTTCAGACAAGTAAGCGGACCTTGGCCATTTAATGCTTTATATGTTAAAAGGAGGATTTTGAAATCTGCCCTAAACTTAACCAGGAGCCAGTGTAAGGATTTAAGAACTGGAGTTATGTGTTCATATTTTCTTGTTCTTGTAATAATTCTTGCAGCCGCATTTTGGATTAACTGGAGGCTGTATAGAGAACAGTTTGAACAGCCAGTTCATAATTTGAAAATGAATGAAAATGAAATAATTTCTCAGAATCCTGTTTATTTAGAAAGCGTCTTAATTTCCTAACATTTTTAACATGGAAGAAACATGTTTTGGGCAACTTTGTAATATGTGCTTTAAATGACATGCTACAGTCAAAGATAACTCCTAGATTGCGGGCTGATTCAGTAAAATTAATTGGGATTCCAACTGAGTTAAATGATGACAAAATATTGCTGTGATCAGCGTCATTCCCTCCAACAATTAACATCTCTGTTTTATCTGTATTTAAAGACAAGTAGTTCTCATTCATCACTAACGCAACTAATTAAAGAGAACATCTGAGAAACTTCATTTGATTTAAATTAAAGGTATAACTGGGTGTCATCTGCATACGAGTGAAAATTAACATTATATTTCCTAATGAGAGATCCCAGTGGAAGCATGTAAAGTGAAAACAGTAAAGGTCCCAGTACTGAGCCCTGCGGGACACCATATTGAACTTCTGTGTATAATGATGGAGTACTGTCAGCACATTTCTGTACATATTGGAATCGATTTGATAAATAAGAACTAAACCAAGCGAGCACGGGATCTGTAAGCCCAACATCGTTTTCTAGCCTGTGCAGTAAAATCGAATGGTCAATGGTGTCAAATGCTGTGCTTAAGTCAACAACATAATTACAGTGGAGTTTCCTTCATCAGAGGATATCAGAATGTCATTTACAACCCGTGTTAGTGCAGTTTCTGTACTATGACCAGTGCGGAAACCAGACTGGAATTTCTCAAATAAATTGTAATGCGTAAAGTGTGACTGAAAATGACTGGCGACTACTTTTTCTAGTATTTTAGAGAGAAACGGTAAATTTGAAATAGGCCTATAATTATTTAGTATGTGTGGGTCTAGGTCTGACTTTTTAAGTAAAGGTTTAATGACTGACACTTTTAGTGCATCAGGTACGGTGCCATGCAGTAATGAACTATTGATAATATTTAGAATAGGCGCTGCAAGAACATCCATTGCACTTTTTACTATTTTTGTTGGCACTGGATCGAGGGAACAAGTAGTGGGCTTCATTTTAGTAATTAAAGTTAAGACTTCCTGCTCAGTTACAGGATTAAAATTATTAAAGTGCTGAATGCAATGTGAGGCAGGGTCTGCTAAGCTAGTATGCGGTTTGTACTGTGATGCTGAGATCTGGGATCTTATATTTTTAATTGTCTCATTGAAGAAGTCTGTACTGCTAATATCTGTTGGTATTTTGCACTGTAGATCTGAATTTCCATTTGTTAATTTAGCCCGCTGACTCCCGTCTTATTTGAACAGATACGTGATTATCAGTTGAGAAACTGTAAGCCTTAAAGTGCCCCACGTTCACATTCAGCATCCACGGATGGCCCTGTGGATCACATGCCTTGTTAGAAGTGTAGCAACACAGGACTCCATAGAAAACCCCAGTAGAATAACAGCAGCACATCGAAACAACTGCCTCACATGTCAATACTTTTAAGTAGTTTTTTTCTACTTTAAAATAAATCATAGAGAAGTGAAAACATAAAATACATTTCTACATCTGCTTTCTACAGAAATTCTTCAGGACTAGTTTTATTTAGAATCAATTAGTAGGTTTCTCTTCTTAGTTGTGCACATGCAGAACTCCTCACAAATCATTGACAAGCATGTTTGCTGTGGCGGCACTGACTCGGTTTAACTTTAACTACATAAGCAAGGAATGGAGTAATAAACCTTGAGTTGTTATCAAAGGCACAGAGGGTTAGCCATATTGATTAGGCTGGAAGGCTTCAACAACAAAGTCACCTGAAGAATCCCCCCAAGGAATAATAAAAGACTGCAGGTTGTTTTTTATGGTAGTCTGGGACAGGTCCCAAATTAAACAGAAACTTCTGGAAGGTCATCTGAACTGACAGACGTGATTTGAAATTAAGATTAAATACTGCACCTGCTTCATGTTTAACTGGGGACAGTTCTTATCAGTAATGGTGGCTTTCTCTTTAAATTATTGGTTATTGTATACTTTAGTGCTGCATTAAACCCTTCAGCTTTACCACTTGTGCTGTTCGTGTGAAATTCTGGTCATATTTTTTTTAAGGAATGCAAAGTCATTGATGAATTCCAGCTTGATATGAACATAAAAGAAATTCAATTATCAGTTCAAGTTTTTTTAATAACAAGCAAATGACATGTGGTAAGTGAGTTTCATGCTGCTCTCAATAAATCACGTATTGTCAGTTATTTAAACAAGATGAGAGGTCAGTATTTTGTCATAGCTTGGTTAATTTGGTTAAAGAGGTCATCTTCAAATTCTCCAATTAGCAGATACCTCTTGGAATGCTACTCTTGTGAAGTTTCCTGCCGGTGGGCGCATATTTCCAATTGCTGTAAAACACCATACAAGCAAAAAAATAAACGGGAGTGAAAGTTGAAACCAGAAGATTACAAAATACCAAGCGTCTATAAGCCCAACATGAAAACTCACAAAAGGTCAAAAATCCTAAAGAAACAAAGATCTGAGAAACTTTTAAACTTAGGCACTGTGAGAATCTTTTCAAGGTATTTGCATATGGAAGATTATTTGTGACAAAATGAAATACAATCCAGTGTGTTAACTACCATGCAATGCAATAAAAATGCACATGCACACAGTTTTATCGTGTCATAATTAAAAAGATATCTTAACATAATTCTTTTTTTTGATTTGCTATGTATTGATTGTAATAAAATTAATAAAATAAAAAAAAAAAAGATATCAAATACTGTAAATGATCGATTGCTTTTCACTATGACATGCAGTTTTTGTAACAGTTTACAATGCAATGCAAAATGCATTTCAGTTTATCTCCATTGTGAACGACCAACTGGTGTCCCTGTCGGGACGGATCCTACTCCCTTACCTGGCCAGGAGCTCATGGGAAATGATATTACTCTGCTGTGCCAGGCACAGGAAGATGCTATGGCAGCAGCTACACCGGGGTTTGGCATCCCAGCAACCTCCCAAAGTCACTCTGATTGGGCTTGGGTACCTGGAACCTTGGGGCGGTGGATGACTGTTTGCTAAGGACTGAGCATTCCTCCATACACCTGGTGGCAGCATCCCATCTGGCGATCCCCAGTATGGACAACAGCTGGGGCAGCATGGGAGTTGTGGTTCCACAGGCCTCTTGTACTGAGATTTGTGGGTGGGCCACCAGAGAGTGCTGTTGGATACTGATGGCACAAGGGCTGTTGGAGTCCTGATTGACATGGAAGTGCTTCCTGGGGGCAATAGATTAAACACCGGAAGTTCTCCCAGGTCTGATGTTAAAAGCAAGCCCTCCACTCAACTCAGGTGGAGTTGGAGTTGAAGGTGGATGTGGAGGAGGGAGTGGAGCTATAATAAAGAAAAGATATGGTTATATGGAAGACATTGTTTTGATGAAAACAATTTAATTGAACTGGGACTGTTGTGGTGCATTTGGTGCACCTGGTTGTGGTGCATTTGGTGCACCTGGTGGCTACAACATAGATGGCATGTCATAATTAAAAGCAAAGCAAATGTTTTGCATTTGCCGTATTAGCCACTCCAAGTGTATTGCATTTTGATTCAAGACCACACATTATTCATGTTAAAATTTAACATATTTGACATGACCAATCATTGACCATCACTTCAAAAGGTGGGGTGTTGACATTTGGGCTAAGAGGTGTTCCAGTCACAAATACGTTCATTTAGATGAAGTTGGTAAGGTTGATGATCTACCATTTCATTGAATCAGTGGAAGCTAGTGATTTATTCTCTTCCATGTTGACTGATTTTTGGAAAGGGCCATCACCATAGAAGCAGCAACAGGCGAAAAATGTCCAGTTGCTACAGTAACATCCCTAAAACACTTTCAAGAGCTAATGTCCCATGGAGCTGCAGCACACAATTATGTACATCATCAATTGTGGTGTCAGTATACCAAAATCCTCCTAAATATGGGGATGACAGTACCAGCTATTGCTAAAGTTCTTGACATGTCGGTCATGACTATCAGAAGAAGGATGGAACAATATGATATATGTTATTTAGACAACTTAACATGAAATCAAACATTTTCAGGGATACCCAAAGCATACTTCTCACCAAGATGGTGTGAAATAAACAGATTCGACACACTCAAAAAGGTTTGGGGCAGCCATCTGTATAATATCCCTGGCTGAATAAAGGGTATGAAAATGGTACTGATGTGCATAGGTTGAAGTCCACAACTGAACTGATGATTTAGTGAAAATATGGTGACTTTAAAGTGCAGAACCGGAAGTGATGTTCTTCAGGGTGCCACAACCAGAAGTGATGTTCTTCAGGGTGCCACAACCGGAAGTGATGTTCTTCAGGGTGCCACAACCGGAAGTGATGTTCTTCAGGGTGCCACAACCAGAAGTGATGTTCTTCTGGTTGCCATAACCGTAAGTGATGCTCTTCAGTGTGCCACAACCAGAAGTGATGTTCTTCTGGGTGTCGGAACTGGAAGAGAACCAATATACATGGAAGTGTGAAACAAAGCTTTTGGGAGAAGAATTCGTTGTTTTCTATCCAGTGTGGCAGTTGGGGGCGCTGTTGCTCCCTTGAACCCTCAGGTACCAGGCCAAACACCAGGTAAAAGTGCAATAATAATTATTTTTATTATTATAATTATGTGCACTAAGCACCCTCCACTCCACACTACTTATTAATAAACAATAATCAATAAACAAATCCTCCAACTCCCAGACACTAAGCCACCCTTCCTCCTTGCTTAGCTCAGTGTCTGGGCTTTCCCAGAGTCCTTTCATACCCCCTGACCCAGAGGTGTTCCTGCCCAACAGTCCACAAGTCCTTATCACTTCTGGGTCAGGGTAAAAGTCTTTCTCTTCAACCAGGAAGTATGTCTTTTCTGTTCACGTGACCAGGACGTACTTCCAGGTTATAGGGCACATAAGAGTCCATGAGCTTCCCTACAGCGACTCCCTGTGGTCCCCAAGGTATCCAGCAAGGCTGTGTATAACAACTACAAAGTCCATGAGGCCCTGCTGGAATTCGGGGCACGTCCATGCTGTTGTGAGAGCTCCTCCTGGTGGCCTGGGGGTGGGGGCTGGAAACTCTCGCCGGACATCCATCACACCAGAAAACCCCTTAAACCCCTAAAAAATTATTCTGTAAGTTTTGTGTTTTGCAATTTTAAATTCCCACTTGTGAAATGAACTTTAGTGTCAGTGCCGCAAATTGAAACTTGCCTGTTTTGCTCATCACTACTTTTAACATTTGGTTGAAATGGACTATAACCCTGTTGCGTGTCCTGATTGCCTCTTTATCCTTGTTGACGTGCTTCTTTTATGTTCGCTGTCTGGTCCAAACCGTTCTTACCTGCTTTTGAACCTGCTTTTTCCATCACAAGGTGAGGAAAGCCATCCACCCATTCTCCTGTTTCTGGTGTGGAAATTAGATATAGTATGTCAAGCAAAGCTTTTATTCTACATTAGGGGTGCTCCAGACATGCATAAATAGGGCTACGATAAAAAGGGCAATACCACTCCCGAGTGTGAGAGGACTCTGTCAGAAACAGCTTCTCCTCTTTCTCCTCCATGACTGACCCACCACAAGACCACTGCTGTCACATCCCCAGCCATCAAATCATAAGTCCCGCCAGTTTTACCCTGGATGAGGAGAACTTCAGCACATTAGAACAATCTGGATGAGAACAGACAATTCAGCCCAACACAGCTTGCCAGCTCTGTTCACTTAATTCCTCCAAAATAACATCAAGTCGATTTTTGAAAGTCCCTAAAGTCCTACTGCTCACCACACCACTTGTTAATTTATTCCAAGTGTCTATGGTTCTCTGTGCAAAGAAAAACTTCCTAATAATTGTGTGAAATTTGTCCTTAGCAAGTTTCTAACTGTGTCCCTGTCTTCTTGATGAACTCATGTTAAACTAACAATCTCGATTCTCTGGACTAATTCAGCACGATTAATCTAAAACGCTGTTAGACAAGGTTCACTGTGGAAACTGCAACTGAGTGTGCAGCATCACCACACCAGCAGCAACCTTTTTATTCAAAAGAATTTCCTTTACACAATTTCATGACTTGTATGGTCATTGTTCATTTTTGTACTGTCCTGCTTTATTTTTCTCCTCATTATATGGGGCTTACTCTTTAGTGGTACCCCAGTCCTCAATATTGTGTCTGTGCTTTTCTTATAGGTTTTAAACTCAGATGCTGGAGGGCTGCAGTGGCCGCAGTGGCTGCAGTTGTTCATTCTAGGCACTTTCCAGTTACTGATGTTTATTGGACACACTTCTTTAGCCTTCATTTTCATTGACTTGTTTTTTTAAGATTCAAAATTTGTAATTGTTTGTTTTCTGTCATGACCAGCAGCCTTTTTGGCACTTTTACTGCTCTGAGTTATTGCATATGAATGAATATACAGTATGTGCCAGCTAAAAATATTTTTATTGAATATCTGTCTTTCATAACCTACTTATACTTTATAAACCAGTGCCCTCCTTAGCCTAAGATCATCGCCAACAGGACATAACACACAGGATTAAATAACAGAGCATGATGCCTGCTTTTGCTCTGTCATGCATTGCATCAGACTGAAACTAAAGTAGAAAATTACCTAGTGATGAAAAGAGTTACAAAAATAGTTAATTTAGGATCATCCACACTTAAGACTTTTTAAAAAATTTTACTGGAGAAAAAGTCCCTGTCACATTTATGCACATGATAGTGTCAGGCATGGCCACGGGACTACCGTAGCCTTCAATTGAAGGGTCAGTTTAAAACGAAATCCCCTGGCAGATGTGCCGTTCTGTAATATTTGAAATGATTACATTAGTTAGAAAACAACTTTCAAGCAAAATAGCACATGAGCTCCAGGTGGTTCATTGCGTGGTGGGAGCTGGAACACGATATCAGCGCATGCACCTCCACTGCTGCCCTTAGTTAAGAAGAAGCTGACCAACAAAGAGATCCATGATGTCACCGAGGCCCTTCTTCTGTGCCAGCCTATTCAGGTCCATCTCACATAGCAGCTTTATGATTTGAGTGCACTCGAGTAATAAAAAGGGTGTGAAGCCTCTAAGAGACCCACAAATAAGGAACAGTTACTGTGAGAAGAGGTCCTTCAACCTCACACACCTAAAATACCAGGAAGTTGATTCTTAAACACTACTTGTTTTTTTTTTAGAACCGGAATACAACCAAATTGAACAGAAAAACAAGGGGCCTTAAAGCCTTGCATAGAATTCACACTAAATCTTGGCGTATGAACAAAACTAAAAATGTGCGTAAATAATAAAAAATAAAAATAAAAATAATCAGATGCATAAAACTGCATGAGCAAAGTTCTATGCACTTTACCCTTCATAAATCTTAGTCAACCTGAATTTTAATGCATATGCATGTACCTATAGCGCCACCGTAACTCTTCGTAGAATTTCACCAATTCAATATGCAAATCAATTTAAATATCCCCTTCCATTTAGTGTTGTATTAAAAGACAATTTCAAAAGCACATGTCAAAATGAAGAATTTCAGAAAATGCAAAATAGAGGTCTTACTCGGTGAAGCGGAGGCAAGGAAAAAAGTTATATTTGGTAGCTTAAGCAGTGGTATAAACAACAAAAAGGAAATTAGTGGAGTGGCACAGCATGGTGGAGGCACTCAAAAGTTTAAGTTCAGAAAGTCTTACAGTGCCCAAAATAAAAAAGAAGTGGTCAGATATCAAAGTCAATGGGAAAAGGCGAATCGCAGCCCACCATCTGAATGTCAACGCCCTTGGAGGTGTTAGCAGACGTCTATTGCTCACACTGTTTGAGCAGCGAGCTGCTGCAATTATTGGTGAGACATGTATTTATCTCGCCACAACATTAATGAGATGCATTTTTACATCACAGATAATTTTCACATTAATAGGTTGGAAATTCTTTCTATTTGCATACCGGTAAGCAAATTCATTCTCAGATGAAGCCTTCATAGCAATGTGTGTGCAGTCGATCCCACCGATTACATTTGTAAAACTGGACGCTAGTGAGAACTGGTCTTTGATGCTTGCCTGTTCAACCACACTGTAAGGAAATCTTACATATCTTAATGACAAGTGGGTAATACCATCTCATACAGATGGCATGGCGTGACTCAGTGATGACTGAGAAAGACCTGATTGTTCAGCCAGTTCACGCTGAAAAGCTTCTGTGGCTAAAAACCCAAGAGGGGACAGAACTTGCAAAGGAGCAGGTGGAGCACAATTCCTCACAGTCTGCCTTTGTAAAGCCAGCGCCAGTTCAGCACACAGCTCCAGGAGGAAAACTCTTGGAAATTTCTAAACGGTATGCAATTAATTTCAGTGTATTTGATAAAGCCCATAGATGTGGATATAAAAAAGAAAGGGAGACCGAGCAGAAACAGTAGCACTGCTTTGACGCAGGGTGCCACCAATTTACAAAACCGAGCAGAAATGTGCATACACATGGCCTGAGGCTGCCGTGAAAATGTGTGTGGCTTTATGATTAGTTTAGTTTTTATACATCTCGATGTGCGCATGGAAACGAGCGTATGCAACATTTTTGTGTGTACACACCTTTTATACATGAGGCCTCAGGAGTGGAGTCATTAAAACAGGGAAGAGATCATAACCAGGAGATGGAGAGTGGGCTTCAAAACCAAATCATACCCAAGAACCGTACTCAGTAAACAAAAGCCATAAGTTGAAAAAAGGAAAGAAACAAAGCAAATGGGTGAGGTTATTCACCTGGATAATTACGATTCTGTCACATCGATCTTAACACAGAGATGACCTGGTACACGTAACATCTGGAATCATACTGCTGATGTGAAGTGGCTTAAATGGGACAAAGTAAACAAAACTGATGATAAATCATTTGCAAATAATTAATCAACCATCATATGGAAAAATATGAAATAATTGACAACATCAAGTTTTAACAATTAACAATTTTCCACCTATGGCTCCATGTTCTTGCTGAAGAATCAATTTTAAAATGCCCACAGAGATCCTTGTACAGATTTCCGTCATAAATTTGAGCACATCTAAAATGTGAACTTCTGACAAATATGACGTGATGATTGGTTGATAGTATTTGTCATAGCGCATGATGTGTGGAAGTGTCATTTCTTATACTCTCTTCTGTCCTAACCAAATCCATATGTCCTACACCACAGAGAGTGTAGGACTAGTATCACCAAATACTGGAAAGAGTTAAAGGTCTTCTGGTGGCAAAGAGAAAAAGGCCCAAAGCGGGCGGCTGGCCTTGTCAGAGTCTAATTAGAAATGAGCTTTCATCATCTTGTGGCTGTGTGCAGGGCTCGGCTTTCACTATTGATCTCTTCATTGATCAGTCACAGCAGAACTTCATTAGCTGGCACGTGGCCACGTTTGCTCTGGCACAGGGAGGCACTGCATGTGGTGGCAGAAGGCTTTCTGTTTACCTGAGCATTATAGGATATTGACTCTAATCTATTCATTTATGTTCCCCTTCCTCTGCTCCATCAGGGTCAAAAGTTGAGAAGACAGGATCAGAGCAATGAAGAGTGAAGAGTGGCATCACCAGCCATGCATTTTCTAAGGGGCAAACAAGTGTTCAGTATCTGGAAACTTTCAAAAGGTGAATTATATGACTTTTATGGTGGTGTAATTCCTTATGTGAAGAATATTTCTAGGGTCAGCAGCATTTCATTCATTTAGTCGGATTTATCAGCCCTGTTCAGCTTTTTACCGCACAGCTCTCTCCATGGCAGAGTGACATGAGAAATAAGATCATGTCCCATCTTTAGATCCTGATTTGCTATGGCTACTCGTTGAACAAGTTCAGCCTCTGCATTGTAAGAAACAGATATGAAAAAGGAATGTAATGTGTGCAATTTTCATCGTTGCTAGTGTATACTCATTATCCGTGTTTGTGTGTGGACTACAACTCGGGGCGGCTGATTACAACAAGTTTTTGAACTTCTAAATGTAACACAAAGCCTAATTTTATATTTTGAGTGTTTAGTCAAAGCATAATGTTTACTGCACCACTTTTCGGACTAGTACTACACTATCATTTTATTGATCCAACCGTGGGTGTTCAACCCTGCCAGTCCAGCACGGGGCTCACATAAACGCTCACTCATAGTCTCATTCAGAGTCTTCAAATAGCCTAACAACTTGCAAACATCCATAAGGACCACACCGTCAATCACCAGGCCAGGATCTGAACCCAGTGCTGAGCTCATGCTGCCCAAGGACACACACACTTGCATGTGCTGAAATGCCAGCTACTGAGATCATTTAGACGGATGAAGACCAGGCTTCTCTGTATACTGACACGAGGTATGCTTTGAGTAATTAAGCAAAGTGGTCAATAAGAGCAGCTAAGAGCCTCATTAAATCAAATTAAAAGAGATGCCTGCAGCGACTGGGTCACTCGGGGTTGAGACTTGGAAACTGCTGGAGGCGAATGTCATGTGAAGAAGAGAAAGAAGGACAACAGCATTTCCTGCAAGAGCTTCCCTTCCTTTTAGATTGGTGCTCACCATGCCAGGCATTGTGAGTTTTTTATCGACCATTGAAACAGAGATAATATAGGAACAAGAAAATGGAAAAGAAAATGCACTCCAACAGACAACCTGTACAAACTGTTAGAACACGTGAAAGCCATTTTGTGCAGAGTGGTGCCATTGGGGCTTCAGTCAGCGAGGCAATTCTGTAGGGTCTTTGGTGCTTCCCTCCACATCAATGACACATGCAGGTGTTCTGTACAGAATATCAAATTTCTTACAAATTGAAATCAGATTCCAATGTGCTGTATTCATTTCACACTTTTAGTCAAAGTCACTTTTAAACCATTGCTGACTCATGACAAATGCACAAGAGTCATGCAGGCTCACGTTCAAGCTTACTGTCATGTGTACATAGTCCAATGGAAATCTTACTTGCACACCTCCTCAGAACAACTGACAAAAATACAATAGCAGATAAGACACTCACCGGCCACTATATTAGGCACACCTGTTCAACTGCTTGTTAACACAAATATCTGATCAGCCAATCACATGGCAGGGACTCTGCTCTGTTGGGCCCTTGAGTAAGGCCCTTAAGCTGCAATTGCTGAGTGCTTTGAGTAATGAGAAAAGCACGATATAAATGCAAATAATAATAATTATTATTATTAAAATAATTATGGCAGCTACTCAATGCATTTGGCATGTAGACCTTGTCAAGACGACCTGCTGAAGTTCAAACCAAGCATCAGAATGGGGAAGAAAGGCAATTTAAGTGACTTTGAACATAACATGGTTGTTGGTACCAGATGGGCTGGCCTGAGTATTTCAGAAACTATTGATCTACTGGGATTTTCACGCACAACCATCTCTAGGGTTTACAGAGAATGGTCCGAAAGAGAGAAAATATCACAGTGAGCAGCAGTTCTCCAGGCAAAACATCAGAGGATCCAAGCTTCCATCAAAGTTGATAGAAAGACAACAGTAACTCAAATAAGCACTCGTTACAACCGAGGTATGCAGAAGAGCCACTCTGAACACACAACACATTGAAACTTGAAGCAGATGGGCGACAGCAGCATGAGACCACAGCAGGTGCCACTTCTGTCAGCTAAGAACAGGAAACTGAGGCTGAAATTTGCACAGGCTCACCAAAATCAGACTACAGAAGATTAGAAGAACGCTGCCTGGTCTGATGAATCTCAAATTCTGCTGTGATGTTCAGATGGTAGGGTCAGAATTTGGCATCAGCAACATGAATATGTGGATCCACCCTGCTTTGTATCAACATTTCAGGCTGGTGGTGGTGGTGGTGTAATGGTGTGGGGGATATTTTGGGCATCTTTGTACCAACTGAGCATCGTTTAAATGCCACAGCCTACTTGAGTATTGTTGCTGACCATATCCATCCCTTTATGACTGCAGTGTACCCATCTTCTGATGTCTACTTCCAGCAGGATAACACAACATGTCACAAAGCTCAGATCATCTCAGGCTGGTTTCTTGAACATGACAGATTCATACTGTCGATGGGATGGCGATTTATTTATTTTTTTCCGTGGGGATTCCAGCAACACACCCAGCCTTGGCCTGAGCTGCACACACTCGCAGACAGAGACATGAAACAAACACATAAATAAATAATATATTAAATGGAAAATCAAATACAAACCACAAAAATCAGACAACCCTCCCCTTCCACTTTGGCAATACAATTTTAACACAACAATCAACCACAACAATAAAAATGACAATGTCCTTATACAGTTCCAATGTGGCAGAAACGGATGAAATGGTATGGAGTAAAGATGACGATGACAATCCCAGGAACAGCTTCCAATGTCCTGAGCGGCAATGGCTGAGATTTGCGGGAGCACTCCCTCTGAACACGCACGATGGCTAATCCACCACTATTTACATGACAGGCAGGCACGAGACAGTCCATTCATCCTTGTCAGAAATGATCCAGGGTACAAATTACTTTACCGTGATTACGTAGGACAGGACACATGGGATACTCAGAACACAGATTGTCCTCTTGCTGCTTTGCTGTCCCCTTTTCAAGTTTCGCTCTGGCTCTTCTTGTCCCCAGCAGCCCCTGCACCCATTCCCTTTGGGGCTGCTGGGAAATGGAGTCTTTCCAGCAGTAGCACTGCTACATGACAATGAGTTCACTGTAATCAAATGGCCTCCATAGTCACCACATCTCAGTCCAACATGGCATGTGGTGGAATGGGAGATTCGCATCATGGATGTGCATCTAACAAATTTGCAACAACTGCATGATGCTAACATGTCAATAAGGACCAAACCCCATGAGGAATACTTCCAGGACCTTGTTGAATCTATGTCATGAAGAATTATGGCAGTTCTGAAGGCAAAAGGGGGTCCAACCCACTACTAGCAAGGTATACTTAATGTGGCTTAAGGTGTCACGCATGCACATCAGTGGATCGTCCTCCAGGCTCTTCTGAGGTATGTACTTCCACCCCAGGTCGCCTCCGATGTGCTGAGAAGAGGCTCAATGAAGGCAATTGACTCCGCCCCTTCCAGTCCCACCTTTACATTTACCCACGAATTCCCATCAGGAGGCATTAGTTGTTAAGAGAAGGCACTGCAGGACTGGACTCCTTCTCACTGTGACTTTGAGAGGCTTTATCAGTCAAAAAGGTTCCAGAAGTAAGGGCTCTGAGCATTCATTTATTTGACACAACCAAGTTCATGTTTTGTTTAATCATTTGTTTCAATTAAATGGGGACAACCATGCTGATGGCCCAACATTTCACCTTGTGGACATGCAGTTCCATATGATGACCACAAGCACAATTATAATTCTAATTCTTGTCCTCCATTCTCCTATAGACAAGATTCGTCTCCTACCTCCCAACTCCAGTTTCCCCAGTGAGGTGAGGAGACCTCTGTTATCCTATTTGTGGTGCTAGAATATTGTTCAAAGGAAGCACTTCTAGGTCAGATAGAAGCCTCCCAAACTGGGTATAGTCCTTCCCATGGAAACCAACAGGGCTGTCTAATGGAACTCTGTTTCCCAGTATTCCTTGCAGGTGTTAGCATGGGTGCAGAAGTTCAGGATTGCTGCTACTTAGTGTCTTGACAAGCTGTCTCCTCTGGTCCTCCCATTATACAGAACTCCCAGCTGGGTAAGGCCCTCCTATCCAACCCAGGCGAAATGCCTGTCCATTCATGTTGGCACACCATGCCAGCCTTCTGGTAGAGATAGGGTATGGGGTTCATCCCAAGTGGGGTGCCAGTCCATCCATGCCATCCTTCAAAATATATATTGTGATGGGTGGCCAAAAACATTACCTGGCCGGGACCCCATCTGTATGAAGGACTGGGGGAGAGACCATCAGTAAGGCACTACCTTCCCCAGGATGCTAGAGGGCACCTCTCTTGGATGGCTGTGGCACTGTGGATTACTGCAGGGTATGCTGGGAGTTGGACTTTGGCTCAGCCCTGTTGGGTTCCATGGGGGCCACCAGAATGAGCTGCACCACACCTGGGAGTGATTCCAGGTAACACTGATGGGCCACCTGGAGCACTCCCAGTTCCATCATAAAAGGAGCCGCCTCACTCCATTTGGGAAGGCAGAGTGGATGAAGCTTGCCGGGAGAGGAGTGGAGGTGGTGAAAAGAGAAAGAAAGAGAAGAAAAGGACTGGGCTTTGGTGTGTTTTGTGTACTGTGCCTCTTGGGAGCAGAGAAAAACACTCCGCAGCTGTAAATAAACGTGTGTGCTGTACTGGAAGTTGTGTCTGCCTGCCTGTGTCGGGTTAGGGTGGTTATACGCACCCAGTGGTCTACAATATATAGAGTGAAAGATGATATGTCTGGACTGGCATCTCAACTGGAATGGATGGATTTTCATTTCTTTCCCAAGAGGCCATCATGAGTGGACACCGCAGGCGAATTGGGCATTTTGGCAGGGGTGGTTAATATTTTTTCTCCTGGGCAGGAGGTTAGTATAACGGAAAGAATGCCAGGGCAATTCCCCCACACACTTAAAAAAAGCATCCTTTAGTGTAGCTCTCATTTGGACACTCACAGAACTGCAAGTGAGTTGAAGTTCTAGAGGGGAAGCCATTTGGAGTCCTGGGGTGCCACTGGAGGGTGCTGGGGGTGCTTCTGGGAGGAGGATCCTCTGTTAGGTGGAGGTTTTGTCTGGAGTAGAAGTGCTTCCTGGCTATGGTGCTGCTGTGCTGGGACTGCTCCCAAGTCCAGTTTAAAAATAAACCCTCTGCCTCACTCGGGTGAATCTGAGTCAGGAGTGGTTGAGGAGAAGGAAGACAGAAGGAGCTGAATTATACTTGGTTTATATGTAAAAGGAATTGGAGGTTTTGGAAGTGTTTCCATCTGTAACAAAGGTACTGTGCTTTAATAGAATGATCTTTTGGGGTATGAGCCTGAGTTGTGGTCAGTTGTATCTGAGGTGTGGGGTGCAAGGCATCCCCTACATACCATTATATATAAATATATATTCAATATATATATATATACTGTATCTTGTTCCATTTTTGGTTCAGAAAAAAACAGCCTTTTAAAGATAATTTATTGTTGAACTTGAAGAAACAATACTGGAGTTTTTATTAAACACACAGCAAATGTGACAATTTCTTCAGGTGATTGACACCAGTTGAGGGTTCCTTTGGAATTAAAAGAACTCCAAGACATCTTCAGTGCTATTGACCTGTAGAGAGGAAGGACCAGCAGTGCCACACACCATCTGTTAAATAGAAAAGATAGCCAGTTAGTGAACAGAAAGCACAATGTCTCAATTGGCTTTAAAGGGTTCTGTTGACGTGAGATTTGGGACTCATGCAAACCTGCATCTAATCCCGCACTGTCAAACTGTTACTAACACTCACTATATGCTATATATATATATATATATATATATATATATATATATATATATATATATATATATAGTCACACACATGCACATGTGAGGCAGATAAAGGGCTTGAATGAGGGTAATTCCATGCCGGACTAGGGGGTGGCAGAGTGCACTAACCCTTTCTCTCTTTCTTCTGTAGGCAAGTTACAGGAAATTTCATCTGGCCCCAGTGACATCAATTCTGATTCTGGACCTTATGATGTCATTTCCAGTTCTGACCTTAATAACTTCACTACCTATGCTCAACTTCAAAACCTTTATTTTGGTTTATATGTGTCATTGTGCAGTGTCTATGTTAAAAGCCTTTTTGTTAATTAAACAGGGTGACCCAGTTGTTTCCTCGAACATTTATCATGATCCAGTGTCATACCTCACATGACCACTATCTATCTATCTATCTATCTATCTATCTATCTATCTATCTATCTATCTATCTATCTATCTATCTATCTATCTATCTATCTATCTATCTATCTATCTATCTATCTATCTATCTAAGTCCAGCAATACACAGGCTTTTATTTTGTTGTAGGAAACTCTTCTCAAATGTTTCCATCTACCAAATCACAGCACACAATACCCAAATAAGAGCACAATCAAGCACAATCAAGCACACTGCCCTTTCTTCCTCTCTCTGCCTTTCTTTCTGTCTGTCTGTCTGTCTGTGGGTTTCTTTTTCTCTCTCTGCCTCCACTCCGCCTCCAGCGAGCTTCATCTTCTCCCACCCAACTCTGGCTCATGGAATGAAGGCAGCAGGCTTTGCACCTGGGAGTACCTCTTGGTGGCCCATTAGTGTGTTCTGAAAGCTCTTCTAGGTGAGGCAGAAGCCTGATGAAATAGACGACTGTGCAGGATTGTTGAGGTCTTTACTAATCCTGTTTGCCTTTCTAAGGCAGTGATCACTGTATATGTCCTGAAGAGAAGGTGCTTGGGTGCTGGTAATATTCAGTGCGGCCTTCACCATCTTCTGAAGTGCTTGGCATTCTTGAGCCAGGCAGGTGTTGTAACAGGATGTAATGCATCTAGTGAAGATGGATTCTTTTGCACACCTGATGAAGATCAGGGAAAACAGTTTGAGAAATGTGACTTTTCCTCAGATGCCTGTAGAAGCTGGGGTGCTAGTAAGCTATCTTGGTAAGAGATGAAACGTGTTGTGCCCACTTCAGTTAATCAGTGATGGTCACTCCAAGAACTTTAAAGCTGCTCACCCTCTCAATGGCATCTCATCTGATGAAGATGGCAGTGTGGTCTACCTTCTTCTTCGTCATCTTCTTCTTAAAGTCTATGACTACCCCTTTGCTTATTCGACTTATATTCTTCGGTCCTAATGACAGTGCCTAGCCATTTCCCACAGTAAGTGCCAGTTTATGATGCCTCAGAGTAACCAGCCTCAGATGGGGTGACACCAACTCACACTGAGGAAATTTAGTTCCTAATAATCCAAATGTGGAAGCTTTTTCACAGACACAGGGGGCAACATGCACTCTCCAGACAGTGATTGGGCTGCCAGGACTAGTGGTGCTAATCACTCTGCCAACATTGCACCAGTTTATTCAAATGGAAAGCAAGGGCCATCAACTGAAAATCAGGAGGAAGAAATTAGAGAATAAATCTCAGCGACACAAAACTCAAACTCTCCAGCCCTGTTACTCGGTGTAGACAAGTCCTCCACTCTGCTGAAGGCCCTAATTTGTGTCATATTTTGTAACCTGTGGTAGTGTACGTGCAACATATTTTATCTTGTAATTAGATTTTTTCCTTCTAAAACCCCCTGTGATGTGCTTAGCGTGAAAGCTCTTGCCTTTGTTCCCCCTTTTATGGTCATATAGACATTCACCTTATTTGAACTGACTGAACCACAGCTAGCATTGCAAAGAGTGCATGGCAAGAAAGCTTAGGGCGTCCGGAATGATGCCCAGCATTAGATTGTGGCTGACGATGATGCTGCACATCCTTCCATCTAAAGAGGAAACATCTGTGTCGTCTTGGCCACTTTCATTCATAGTAACGGCTGTGTTGTGTGCCACAAGCTACTTTTTACCTTCTTTTTTGCAAAAAATGATTTAGTTTCTTTTTCACTCGTTATTTATCCTCCAGAGGTACAGACATTCTCTTCAAGTCGGCTAACTTCTCACGATGAGTGCCCCAGATCTCCAGCATTGTCGCATTAATTCTTGCAGTGTGCTACTCAAGCGTCTAAACTTTAGAGAGCTTTGAACATTTTCCTCTGTTAATCCATTTTATCCATTATAGGGAGCGGGAACAAACTCTGGCCAGAATCTCAGATCACCACTGTTTCCTTTAGGGGCAATATAGCTCCCTAATTAGAATAGTTCTTTTATAATTGCAGCATTTTAAGTAACCAAAAAATCTAGAGATATGATATTAAAAGGCGATATCCCTCCCATAGTGATACGGCGGTAAAAATCACATAAGAGAAAATAACTTAGCTTTCTTTACTGACGCTTTATGTGACATTACAGATGGGAAGCCATAATAACAAGACAATACCGAGGTGGGATCTTGGTCTACACAGTCTGTCATTTTTTCGTTGCTGAACTGGAAGGGTTTTCAGGACGAATGACGATATCACTCATCCGTCCGCCCATTGGCTTATTTATACTGTCTTCTCCACGTGTAGGCCCTTCCTTAGTTTCCAAACAAGGAAAGGAAAGGATTCAATTTCATCTCTAACAGAGGACAAAATAGCATACACCTGTCTTTAGGCTGACTATGCATTCCTCAAGCTGTCTCCGTCCATCTTGTCCTATGCTTGGCTAAGCACTTCTAAATGCTGAGCCTCTTTGTGCTAACTTTGGCCTGTACATGTGAATGAATTTATAAAATAATTTCTTGAACAGAGCACAGTGACATTAAACTTACATTCATGTTACAACCACAGCGCTCCCCCTCTTAAAGTTTAGAGCAGGGGTTCTGTTTTGTCTTGGTAGAATATTATTTTACTCTACTTTCCCCTTTTGTATTATTAATATGTAGCCTTTGTCAACATGCCTCAAATCTCACAGACTTACCACTGTTTATAAGTTATTGTACCGTATAACATCTCCCCGCCTTCCTTTTTACATTTATAACCTTAGGAAATTAGGTGTAGTAAAAGACAAGCAGGAGTTAAGTTACAATTTAAATAATGTATTATTGATAATATTCATAAATAATAACAATATGCAAAGTACATTTGAATATTAGCAACAATTCAACCTGATAAAAGCTGATGTGTAGTTTCAGGCGGCACACAGACTTGTTAGTTACTTAAAATGTCTCTAAGGCATCATTTGTGGTCAGCTTTCTTCAGAACAGGCCGCATGCCTGTCTCAGTATGGCTGTCGAGTTGTGCTTTTCATTGTGTAGTCCTATTCAGTTCATGGTGTGACAGAGAGATGCTTCTTCATTGATGTTTGTAAGACAGAGAGTGAGGTAAAGCAAGCAAATTTACCACTACAGCCAATAGGGCGTCATGGTTCTTAAAGGCTTTTGATACAAGCCAATTCCAAACAGCTGTACTTCAGACCAATGGGGGGATACAACATCTTCACACCTGCCCCCAAAACCATATGTTGAGCTGAATTTTGCCAGCTAAACAGTCTGACTTTCCTGTGAGGGTTGACTGAGAGACCACAGCAGAGAAACATTTGCCAAACTTGTTTGAGGCACTTCTCCCAACCCTGTCGTAAAAATTACAAAGGACTGGCTCTTAACCATCAAACCATTGTTCTTTTTTTTTTTTTTGACATTTTGTAAATGTTTATTCATTTACACTTTTTTGTGACAATTCCAACACCACACACATATGTTTATCGACCATAACAATGTATAGTAGATTAATTATAACAAAAGAGAAATGCAACAAAATGCTA
>NW_024379032.1:0-43030 GCF_016835505.1 Polypterus senegalus
GGTACTGCTACAGGACTTTCTGAAAACTTTATTCATCATTCCATAATACATGGAATAACCAATGATAAAGGACATAATTGACTGGGAAAATTACACTTGGAAAAGTGCACAAGTGGTAGCAGTGGAGACAGGAGTGCACTCAGTCCCTAATGGAGAAGTTTTGTGGCAGATAAGATCATCACTGGACAGGGAATCCATGACACTCCTGCACAGAATTTTCACCTCAAAACTGAAGCCGATTGATGAGATGCCTTTTCCAATTCTTACTGTATCTCCAGCTGCTGAACTGAGGGATGGTGAGACTGATGTTTTAGCCTTTACATTCTCTTGAGGCGCTATCTCTGCCTCACGTGCCGGGCAAGCAGCTCTACAGGATATGCGTGAAGGTAAACAACCTGGAACAGCTGAGGACACGAAGACACAACTTACCTTGAGAGACAAGCTTGAGCCCCTCAAGGACTGAACCCCGCCTGGAGGTTGTACAAGCTGCCATTGGCCAGTAGGGTTGAGAGACCTGCAGTCAAGGTTGGTACATGGGATACTAGCGGTGAACTCCTTCTTATCGATTATATGTCCGGGGGTCTCAGATTGCTGTCCTTTTTGTGGTCTGATGGAAACGGTTTATTATGCCTGGACGCCTAAAGTGGAACAGGAAGTGCTTCAGGTATCTTGGAGTGGTCATGGGCAGTGAGGGGGTGGACGAGAGTAATTGGGAGGGACTCTTAGAAAAAGTGACCTCTCATCTGAAGAGGTGGAAGTGGTGTGGACACTTTTACTATGGTGTTGTTTCTTGTGACTGAAGACAGAGAGAGATAGAATTAAAGTTAGTAAAAATCTTTTATTCATACACACCAGGCAGAGGTTAAAATGACAGAGAAGCACAGTCTTAGGACACCGCCCTTCATCCTCACCGAGGGGTCGGTGTTTCAGATTTTTTATAGGGTTTCTTGACTTATGACTTTAGTTACACAAGTATTTCAAAACATTAGCCTGAATCAGCATTATCAAAAATCTAAAGGTGGAGTACATCTGTTAGTTTCCTTAGTTTGGGGCTCGCTGAGTCCACACCCGTGGCCTTCCATGTAGACGCCCTAAACCGAGAAGTAGCACTTGTTTACGTACACTATAAGCATGCAGGGTCTCGTGACTCCTACCACACACATCATAGAACATGCTTTCTGTCACGTACATCAGATTTGTCAAGCACAAGTTATTGACCTGTATTTTTATTTTTCCACATTCCCCCCTTTTTGACAATCTGGGACGTGACAAGGTAGAGGTAATTAAATGGAGGAGGAGAGGATCGGGGAAGGAGGGGGAGATGAAGAAGGGGATGAGGAAACAGAAGAAGCTATCCGGAGCATATGTTCCTCATGTAACATATAGGCCTTGGCCATGGAGGCAGTGAAGTACTTAGATACAATATAGCGAATAAGAGGAATGATGCAACATCCAACGAGGAGAAGGACGATAAATGCCACTGCCAAAGAAATAAACACTGACTTTAGCCATTGCCCCCAGGATCCAAAGGTGGACATGAACCACTGATCCCAAGGGTTAGAGATGCCAGAGTTAGTGGCAAGTTCATTAGAAAGGGCTGTAAGGCCAGCAAGTGCACGGGTAATAGACCCATCAGGTGCAGTATTGTTAGGGATGTATGTGCAACAGGCGTCACCAAACATAGCACACACTCCACCTTTCTCGGCAAGCAACATATCTAGGGCTAAGCGATTTTGCCAAGTCATTAGGGAGGTACAGTCTAATTGCTCGTGAATACCTTCCACAGCTTCTTTAGTGAAGTTGAGGAATCGCTGTTGGTTATAATATAAGTAATTAATCCAGTCCACATTCTTATTAATGGTGACCTGGGGTATTATTGATTCAAACCCAGCAGCCACCTGGTCCCTTGCTTTAAATTTGTCAGGGACTCCTCTGGGAACTCCTATGGAATCAATATATACTCCTGGGCCGTGCAGGGAAAAACCGGAAGAGGAGTCTGGGAGGGAACGGGTTCGGCGGGAAAGAGTGGAGGGCTGGGAATAAGAGGGGTGATACTGGAGAGTGTGAAGAGGGTAAGGACAGTAATCGGAAGGGCATAACTAGCTGTACAGGGGCACAAGTGCCAAACCAATCGGAAGGCAAGATATCAAATAGTTTTGACCTACGGCACATCCACCAAATATCAGATCTAGGGGTAGTTTGGGAAAGCAAGAATAGTGAAAGAGTGGAATTAAAAGAGGAGGAGTTGACATGGAAGGTTTGGGAGCAGAAGGAAGAAGGTAATTCTCCTACCCAAGCAGTTCCATTGGATTTAAAACATGTGTAGTTGCCTTCATGGGACTGAAACATGGGGGTAGTCATATGACGGGTGGGGGGAAAAAGAAAAGATAGGGTAGCACAATTAGAATTAATGGGGGTTTTGGGGGTAGTAAATAAGTAGAGAAGGCAAGGTAACCCAGTGGGGTCAGAAATGTTGGATAGTGGAAAGGGACTGTAGCTAAATGAGAGCTGCAGGTTGCATAAGCGTAGCAATGAGAACGGTTAACCTGTTTTGCTGAATAGATTACCCACTGCAGCCATCTATTCTGGTCTCCATAGCCAGTTTCTACTGAAAAGGTACTTGTTAAGGTGGTTAGGTTCAACATACTAACTATAGGGCGATTGTCAGGCTAAAGAGTGGTGTCAAGGGTGGAGGAGTTAAGGGAAGCACTGGAGGGGGAAGAAAAGGGGTCCCGTCACCTAATATTAAATTTTCCCAAG
The DNA here is from genome assembly GCF_016835505.1 of Polypterus senegalus. Lineage (NCBI taxonomy): Eukaryota > Metazoa > Chordata > Cladistia > Polypteriformes > Polypteridae > Polypterus > Polypterus senegalus. The sequence goes on from NW_024379032.1 coordinate 2,761, forward strand.
GGGTAACTTCCTGAGACATAAGCCCCAAGGATATAAGTACCAGCGTCATGAACAGTAGGGTCCTTAATTGTAATAATCAGAGGATTACATTGATTTTCACCACAGTCATTAGTGGCATGTCCCTTAATTATAGAAAATCGAGCCTTTAAGCTGTATTGCTGGGTTTTAAAAGGGAAGTACCCCCAGTCATCTGGTCCTGTATTTGCAAAGACAAGGTTCCATCGACGCACCAGTCCTCGGAGACGAAAGGAGCTGAAACGCAAACATATTTGTCAGACCAGACCCATTGTTCTTGTCGTCCGGCTCCACAGTCTACAATTGAACAGAAGTCAATTTGCACTGAAGTGGTGAGTCCCTGTGTGACTGTGATATTCGGGTATTTCTCGTTCCGGTTCAATTTCATCTTGTAAACGAGGAGATCACCACCCATTCTTGGGTAGCCTGAGAGTGTGCGGCAGCAGACAATAGAAAAGTAGTTTTAGGAGAGCCATCTTTGCAATGCGATGCGTGGATCCAGGCAGGCAGTCCTTCAACCTTCACGGCGTGAGGTGTGGATAGAAGAACTTGGAATGGTCCTCTCCACCTAGGCTGATGCCAATGTTTCCTGAGTGTCTCAACCAGGATCCAGGTACCCAAGGGAATTGGTGAATCCTTAGAAGGTGGGCTGGTCCTCCAGGCCTGATTAACCTGCTGGTGGACTTCCTTCAACGAGGCTCGGAGACCTGCAAGACTGGAGAGAAGATCATTGTCCACAGTATGCAAATTCACATTACCTACAACCATGCCAACGGGCATGGGACGTCCGGTCAGGATTTCGAATGGCGACAGCCCTAATTGTCGGTGTGTCCTTCCTCTTAATCCCATCAAGGCCAGGGGTAAAGCATCAGGCCAAGTTAAATTTGTCTGCTCACAGATTTTTGCCAATTTAGATTTTAGGGTGCCATTGCACCTCTCTACAATACCTCCACTTTGGGGATGGTACTTGCAGTAATGATGTACATTTATCTGGAGCCAAGTGGTCAATTCATTTATTACAGAGTTCACAAAATGACTACCATTATCAGTCTGCAATTTTTGTGGTATTCCCCATCTTGGAATGATTTCTTTACTAAGGCTTTGCCACAGTTTTGGCATCTGCATGTTTGGAAGGGAAAGCTTCCACCCATCGGGAGAACACATCAACAATTACCAAACAGTATCGATACCCCTTTGATGGTGTCAGTTCAATGAAGTCCATTTGGAGGTGTTCGAATGGACCCATTGGGTTAGGTGTGACGGGGACCTACCTGAGTGCCTTTTCCTACATTAAACTTTTGACATAATGCACAGCGTCTGCAGAACTGCTCTGCATATGTAGAGAAGCCTACAGCTTCCCAATGTTTTTCAACATCTCGAACCATGGCATTTCTTCCAGCATGGTCGAGGCCATGGGCGATTTTTGCCATACCTGGGAAGGAAGCCTTTGGGAGGAAAGGTTTGTTAGTTTGATTATTAGTCCAGACTCCATCAGAGAGGGACCCTTCTTTGGACCATTTTCTCTTTTCGAGGTCCGTGGCTGCACTCTGCAAAGAAATGATTTGATTATCAGTGTCCTGGTCATTTTTCTGTTGGTATAAAGAGATTAATATGTTATTATATGCAGCCTGTTTAGCAAAATAGTCAGCTAATTCATTTCCTTTGCTGACAGGATCCTGTTTTCCTGTGTGAGCTTGACATTTAACGATCGCTAGCTTTGATGGTTTAGTTATGGCTTCTAAGAGGGATTCGATTAGCTTTTGATGTTGGATGGGCTTGCCAGTACTGGTCTTAAATCCTCTCAATTTCCATAATGCTCCATGATCATGGCAGACTCCAAAGGCATATCTGGAATCTGTATAGATTGTTATGATTTTTCCTTCGGACAGCTGACATGCTCGGGTGAGCGCTATTAGTTCAGCTGCTTGTGCACTCAAACTTGATGAAATTCGATTTGCTTCCAGCAGGCGGTCCCCTTGGACCACAGCGTAACTAGTTGAGGGTGCTCCGTTTTCCAATCGCAAGGAACATCCGTCCACGAAAATCATTTCTCCAGTTTCTAAGGGTGTTTCCTGTAGATCTACTCTAGGCTTTACAACCTTTGCTATTTCATCATGGCAATTATGCAGTTCGCCTTCGTTATTAGTTGGCAAAAGAGTGGCTGGATTTAAAGTGGAGCATCTTTCAATTGTAACGTTTGACAAAGTACAGAGTACATTCTGATAGTGTATTGCCCTAGCAGTAGTGAGATGGGAGGTCTTAGCCTGTACTAAAATGGAGTGTACAGCGTGAGGCACCTTTACTGTTAGGGGGCTCATGAGCACTATATCTGTACTGGCTAGCACAGCTTCTGTTGTGGCAGCCACAGCCCTAAGGCAAGGCGGAAGTGCTGCAGCCACAGGATCCAATTTTTTTGAAAAATAAGCTATTGGCCTTTGTTTGTCCCCATGTAATTGTGTTAAAACTGCATTCATGTATCCCCCCTTTTCGTCCACGAACAAAGTGAATGGACGAAAGTGATCCGGGAGGCCGAGCACAGGCACAGAGATGAGAGCGCTTTTTAAATCACAGAGAGCCTTCTCAGCCTGTTCATTCCATTGCACCTGGCCAGAGAGGGGGATGCCAGGAGTACTAGCCAATTGTTGCAACGGCTGTGCTCTTTCAGTAAAATTTAAAATCCATTGTCGGCAGTAACCCAGAATGCCCAACACAGACATAACCTGTTGTTTTGTGACAGGTCTGGGAAGATTTTGAATGGTGTTAATGCGATCGCTAGAGAGAGCTCTTGTTCCACAAGTGATGTCATGACCTAGATATTTTACAGTTGTTTGAATTAACTGCAGTTTAGCCTTTGAGACTTTATGGCCATTGTCCCCCAGAAACAGCAATAGTTTCTGAGTATCTTGTGCACAATCTTTTTCCGTAGCACTACATAACATAATGTCATCTACATACTGTATTAATGTACTACCTCGATCTGGCCAGAACCCTTCTAGATTTTGAGCAAGCGCTTGTCCATATACACAAGGGGCTTCAGTATATCCCTGAGGCATGACGGTCCATGTCCAACGGCGGTTTTGGAAAGTAAAAGCAAACCAAAATTGAGAATCAGGGTGTACAGGGATGGAAAAGAAAGCATTAGCCAGGTCGATAACGGAGAAGTACTGAGCCGACGGAGGGATTGTAGAAAGGATAGTGGAAGGATTAGGGACGATAGGAGCCCTAGGGAAGATAGCAGAATTCACTTGTCGTAAGTCTTGAACAAAGCGCCATGAACCATCAGCCTTTCTTACAGGTAAAATGGGGGAATTAAACTGGAGAATATTGAATTGGAATAATAGCACCGCGTTTCACGAGATCGGAATGTACGGCGGAGATGCCAGCCTCTGCTTCAGGAGACAGAGGGTACTGGGCACGGTGCGGGCCGAAGGAAGATTTTGGGTAGATCACCAGAGGCTCACAGTGGGCTATTCTTCCATAATCATTTTTTCCCTGGGACCACAGTGAATCAGGGAGCGTAGAGAGCCAAGAAGGGAAGTGGTTTGCAATGAAAAAGCAGAAAGGGAAGGACGGCACAAAGCATGATGTACTAAAAAATCATTTTGCAGCACAACTTTAGTTATCAAATGGTCTGAGGTATCAAAAATACCTGGAGCAACATGCAACCAGTCTGTTCTATTAAGACATTGTTCTACCTATGGTCCGAATTCCACCCAATGTACAGTACTTGATTTGGCTAATGAAATATGGGGCACTGAACCTCCGAGGTAAAAGATACTCTGCGAGCATGTAAGATGTACAGATGCAGCAGCTTTTGTGGATGAAATGAAGATGCAGGGGATGTGAAGGGTTTCGGGGCAAGTGCCTGAAGAAAGAAACGATTCTAGCCAGGGGGTGTCTACTTCTACAGGGAAATATTGGGCAGTACAGTGTAAAGTGTCAGGGACCTGTAAATGGGGAAAAAGACAGGAGGGAAAAGAGTGTAGGGCTTTAAGGAGAATGGTGTGTGGGGAAATATTTAGAGTCCAGGCTGCAAAGGAGGGTTTGGGGTGAGGGGCAATTTGGCACATTAACTTGGGGGTTGAGCAGAAAAATCCTTGATCAGTCATAGAAATAGAGAGAGAGAGCTTCGTCATGAGATCCCTTCCTAGAAGGTTAACAGGGCAGAGCTGATTTAAAAGAAATTGGTGTGTTAAAGTGGAACCACGGAAAACAGCTGAACCCGAAGAGGTTTTGAGACCAGTAAAACATGTGGTTGTCCAGATGCAGTAAGCACGGTTACAATTTCGTCTGAGGCAGGGACCTTAGCCAGCGAGAGGGTGGACCGAGTGGCCCCAGTGTCAACAAGAAAAGCAGTCTCAGTGCCATTAACAAGCAATGTCAATAAAGGATCAGTCTCTGAGTTATGAGTGAGCAGTGGCAACTGAAGCGAGTGGCTGGGGGTCCCTGCGTGTTCCTATGCCCAATGCTGCTGATCCGGTGTGTCAGGAAAAACAGGCGGGGGAGAGTGTGCCGGGGGTTGTTGCTGTTTCTGAGGACAGTCCCGACAGAAATGTCCAGGTTCGCCACAATTATAACAGGAATACAGAGTCATATTGGGATTAAAGGGGGAGGGTGTAAAGGGGTGCTTTGATTGTTCAGTGGACAGGGCTCCAAAACCTCGGCCTCGCCCTCGTCCTTTACCACGTCCCCGTAAACCAGCTCCTCGTCCTCTTGCTAAAGCCCCTCCTGTGTAATAATTCATCTGGGCGGCTATTAGCTTAGTTTGGGTGTCAGACTCTTTTTGCTTGGTTTGTTTTTCAGCATGTTCCGCGTGCCGCTTGACTTCCTCAAATGTAGCGCTCTCCCATCCAATACAGGAAATGCGCACTTTGGTCTGTATATCAGATCTCAGTCCCGAGACAAAAGGAGGAACTGCAGCACGAGTTCGATCATCGACATTCTCCAAACCTGAGTGATTAGCCATTAGGTCTTGAATTCTATGTGCCCACTCATCAACTGTCTCGTCTTTCTTTTGCTTAGCGGCTGAGATAAGGGACCAGTCTGTGCCTTTCTTATATTTTTCTGCAATATTTTGTCTCAATGCCTCCCATTGTATCCCAAAATCAGCCTCTCCACCGGCACCCTCTCCTCGATGAAAGCTTTGATTCCACGTCCAAGGCGCACCGTTTCTACTTCCCCGACTCACAGTCGCCCAGGTGGCGCCGAGTTTCCGTCTTAATACTTGCGTCCACTCTGCAGCATTAGGCTTATACATATTGTCCAATTGCTCAAGCTGTTCCACAAACTTCAGTCCCCTACGCCCTTAGGATCGGGCAGCTCAGAAACCACATCTTTTAGTTCTTGAATGTCCCAATTGCGATGAATCATAACGGTGGTAGTGTTCTGGGGTCCCACAGCCTGGGCGGGGTTATAACGGGGATTTGGGATCTCTATCAGAGGGCATGAAAATATCGGGCCAGAGGACTTCTGGGGTTTTGGGGAAATGAAAGTAAATTCAGAAGTCGGACACGAAGTTTGGCTCCTAGTCCGGTGAGAGACAGGGGATGGACCGGGTAACTGCTGTCCAGAACCTGAGTCCGAATCTTCATCAAAGAAGCTCGCTCCTGATGGTTCGTCTGTCACCGGGGGTGCTGTCGGTGCATTGGGAAGTGAAAGTGGAGGGCCAGGTGGTGGTGGTTGGTAAGGTGGGGGAGGGCAAATAACAGGGTACAGGGAATCTTTTTCTATTGTTATTCTTCTTTTTACTTTTAACTATCTGTGGTCCCGGACCTGTCTGAACTTTTGCAACGTAATCAACAGCTCTTTCTTTTCTTTTCTGGCTTTTCCTCATTGGCCTTCAACAATTCATTCTGTTTCTGTACCGCTTCCAAATTCTGATCTTTAATAACCAACTCCCACCGATCGAACATATCCATTCGATACGGTCCTCCATTACAACAACCCTGTGTATTTCTACATAAAATCTTTCTTATTTCCTGTATCTCACTTGCATCTCCTGTCCCTTCAAGTGGCCAACGCCCACCGCTCTGCTTATTCCACTTTTTACATGCCTTTTTAAAATCCAATCCTGTCTTTTTCTCTATCAACTTTCTGGGTGACCCATTTTTACGTGGCGTCTGTTGATCCTCCGAAAATAACCCTTCCAGCATAAAAGACTTTGAACCCCCGGAGCGCCGGTTGGCAGGCTTGCTGTTACGTATTCCCATTATGTCCCCTTGCCTTTCCCGAGCCCTGTGTCAGATTTACCTTTAAATACTTATCCTATTCCTTCCCTGTCCAATGAACTATTGGAGCTCAGTGCCACTCACCCCCAATGTTCCCCTTAATATTCCCAGAGGAAGAGTACTGCACTATTTTCTTACGTTGACTGTCACAGTGCGCAGCGAAAGCAAAGTATGTATATTCCAGTATGTAGATAAAATTTCCTATGTTTCCTAACAGCAAGCCAATGCCGGCAGTGTACAAAAACGGGGATTTCCCCAGTACTTACCCCAGCCTGGGAGTATTTGAACTCTGTCTGGAAATCCTTTCAGTCACCGTGGATCAGGTGAAGAGGAGACCGGGGCTCCTCGCAGAGGGAAACGTTCAGGACAGGGCAGTCCTAACTTTTGCGGAGCTGCTTGCACTGCTGCGGGGCCCGATTGGCGGCAGTCGCTTGAAAAAGCGGATCACTGAGGTGGTCCTGCTCAAGGAGTCAGCCGGCCGTCTCTTGCCCCACGTCCGGGCGCCAGAAAACTGTGGACACTTTTACTATGGTGTTGTTTCTTGTGACTGAAGACAGAGAGAGAGAATTAAAGTTAGTAAAATCTTTTATTCATACACACCAGGCAGAGGTTAAAATGACAGAGAAGCACAGTCTTAGGACACGCCCTTCATCTGCACCGAGGGTCGGTGTTTCAGATTTTATAGGGTTTCTTGTCTTATGACTTTAGTTACACAAGTATTTCAAAACATTAGCCTGAATCAGCATTATCAAAAATCTAAAGGTGGAGTACATCTGTTAGTTTCCTTAGTTTGGGGCTGCTGAGTCCACACCGTGGCCTTCCATGTAGGCGCCCTAAACCAGTAGCACTTGTTTACGTATTACACTATAAGCATGCAGGGTCTCGTGGACTCCTACCACACACATCATAGAACATGCTTTCTGTCACGTACATCAGATTTGTCAAGCACAAGTTATTGACCTGTATTTTTATTTTTCCACAGTGGATTGTACTTAAACTGTCATACAGAGGGCGGGAGATCGTCATCAATAATTTAGTGGCCTCAATGCTGTGGCACAAACTCATGTGTGGTGTTCCCCAACTGGGGCTTTTAAAGAAGATCCAAACAGTCTTGGCTGATTTCTTCTGGGACGGCTTCCATTGGCTAAAGAAGAGTGTACTGTTTTTACCGTTGGAAGAAGGCGGTCAGGGACTTCTAGATATCCCCTCAAAAGTTGCAGCCCTCAGGCTCCAAGTCCTACAGAAGATTTTCTGTGTTTCGAATTCCCTGAGTTGGAGGAAGTTAGTGCTGAGTTTCCTTCATCGTGTGGGTGGGTTAGGATTTGATGAAGCACTTTTGGTTATAAATCTACAAAAACTGGAACTTTCTGTGTTGCCAAAATTTTACAGAGGTGTCCTATTAACATGGCGTGGTGTTTAGGAGGAATTTTAATACAACTGGGTGGCTTCAAAATGAGCCTTTAATTTATAATTCTGTCTATTCATGCCCCCTCTTGCACAGTGACAGTTTTGTTTCAATTAATAATAAGAATCAGGTACTGGAACTGGCACAGATTTATGATGCCACTACCAAGTCATTCATTGATGCTGATGTCTTGGCTTCTCTTTTAGAAGTAAAGTCAGTCAGGACGATTCAGCAGTTTCTGTCCTCCATAGCTAAAGACTACCACTTGCTAAATGACTCCATCGGCTCCACTGTTAATAAGTTGGATGTTTGCCCCGCTGTGGTCCTCTCATTACTGCCAGAACATTCAGTTGTTCAGTTCACCAAAAGAACAGTGGTGGGCTTTGCTTCTCTGTCCAAGAGAGAGCTCTATGACTACTGCGTCAAGGTGACTCACTTCACTGCACTGGTGTCTGTGCTGGACACTCCATGGAGGGAGAAGCTGGGAGTGGAGGGGCACAGGGGGCCTGCGTGGAGGGAGCGGGACAAGCCACTGAGCAACAAAAGAACTGCAGACTTACAGTGGAGAATCGGGCATGGGATCATTGCCACAAGTCCTTTTAAAAATTATTAAAATAAGCTGAAACTGATTCTTGCATTTTCTGTGGATATAAAGAAACAATTTTTCATTTGTTTTTGTATTGTAACCGACTTGGAGTATTCTTCAGATTATTTGAAGCTTTGTGTACGAATTGACTGGAACTTTTAATGAAGTCCTGTTCATTTCTGGAAATATAATAAGAAAACTTGATGCAGGATGCAACTGTTCAACTTTCTGTTACGTGAAGCACAGCTGGCCATTTTAAAAGTGAAATAATAAACAACGTGGATCAGAAACTATGGATATTTGTTTGATTTTTAAATTGAATGTTTACTCAAGAATAAGAATAGAATATGTGTATTATAAACAGATGAATAGAGTGGGGGGGTTTGAAAATGTGTGGGGGGGTGAAAGGGGGGCTGTGCTCAGTTGATGAAGGGAGCTGAAAATTAATTTCTAATTTCACTGAGGTGGGCAAGAGAAGAAAAAGTAATGGTGGACATCAATACCCGTGCTTATTAATCTATCTATCTATCTATCTATCTATCTATCTATCTATCTATCTATCTATCTATCTATCTATCTATCTATCTATCTATCTATCTATCTATCTATCTATCTATCATATAGTGCCTTTCATCTATCTATCTATCTATCTATCTATCTATCTATCTATCTATCTATCTATCTATCTGTATTTTAATTATATAGTGCCTTTCATCTATCTATCTATTGTCACAAAACGAGACAAAGACAGAAAAAGGTTTGGGGCAGCCACCCATGTAATTAGGTATCCTGGCTGCAAAGTCGTTTTCTTTTACCAAATACCAGCACTGAAGTGCTTACAACAGAGTCCAAAACAAGACTGTCACAGAAGGGAAAAGGGAAGGCTTTTAAAGGGGAGACAGGAAGTGAGGTCATAAGGATTGGGCACGTGTTCATCTTTCATTGGTTTAGTCCCGATGTGACATCAGGGGCCGGAGCTGGCAAGGTCTGTCTCCATTGGCTCGGTCCCAGAAGTGACGCCCAGAGAGACAGGTGGAACCTCCCGGTTAGGTCTACAGGGAAGTGAGAAAGAGAGTTAGTGCGCTCTGCCACATCCCGCATGGCTCAGAACTGCCTTCACTGAGCCCTTTAGCTGCCTCCCATGCTGCGTGTGACAAGGCCCCCTCAGCCCAGACCCGTCGGGTCGGGCGACCTTAACCGAGAGGTCGAACCCGAGAGAGAGCATCAGCGCTGGCATGGAGAGCACCGACGATGAACGAGCAAAACTTGTAATGCGGCTGCAGGTCAAGAAACCACCGGGTGACCCGGATTCGACTCCTTGTGCAGGGCCATCCACTGTAGAGGTGCATGGTCCGTGACAAGGGTGAACTCACGGCCCAACAGGTAGTACCTCAGCTGAGTGATCGCCATTTAATCGCCAGAGCCTCCCTCTCCACCGCCGCATACCTGGTCTCCGTCCAACAGTTTCCGCTCAGGAACATGACGGGTGTTCGACACCATCGACACTTTGGCTCAGCACGCTCCCAGGCCTGTGTCCAAGCGTCCGCCTGGAGGATGAAAGGCAAAGAAAAGTTAGGTGCCATCAAAATAGGTGCGGACGTAAGGGCCTTCTTCAAGTCACCAAATGCAGTGCGCTGTTTTTGCAGTCCATACCAAATGTTCGGGCCCCTTCTTTGTTAAATCAGTCAAAGGCGCTCTCCAAAACCGGGTACAAACCGGGCGTAGTACCCGCTAACCCGGAAAGGCTTGGACCTGCCGCTTGTTCATGGACGGGCCATTTCAGAATGGCATCAATTTTGGAGCACTGTGGCCTTACGGTACCCTCACCCACCAGGTAGCCTAAATATTTGGCCTCGCTTAATCCAAAGAAAACATTTCTTGGGATTAATCCGAGCCCGCCTCACCAAGTGTCCGTGAATACCGCTTGGACATGCTGTAGGTGTTCCTTCCATGTGCTGGAATAGATGACCACGCCATCTAGGTAGGCAGCACTGTATGAGTTATGAGGTCAAGCACTTTGTCCACCAGACGCTGAAAGGTTGCTGGAGCCCCGCGTAACCCAAATGGAAGGACACGATACTGCCAGTGTCCGCTAGGGGTACTAAACGCGTTTTTTTCCTTCGCGAGTCCGCTAAAGGAACCTGCCAGTACCCTTTGTCATGTCAAGTGTGGTCAGGTATTGAGCCTGTCCAAGCCTCTCGAGGAGGTCGCCCACGCGGGCATTGGATAGGCATCAAATTGGGAGACTTGTTGCCGACGGAAGTCATTGCAGAACCTCCAACTGCCAGGCTTACCGACAGCACAATGGGGCTGGACCAGGGACTATAACTTCCTCAATTACACCTAGTTCCAGCATGCGCTTGATCTCAAGCTCCACTTCAGCCTTTTTGCCTCGGAAGACGGTACGGGCGTTCTCGACAACAACCCCGGCTCTGTCACAATGTTGTGCTCAATCAGAGAGGTCCTTCCGGGTGTTCACTGACTACCTCTCAACGGTCCGGATAACTGTTTCCAGCTCCTGCCGCTGTCTGGGACTCAAGTCTGTGCCAAAGTTAAGGTCGTGTGTGTGAGCGAAGAGTGAGCGGGGCTGGCCGGAGGAGGGATCGGGTCCCTGTCCTTCCACGGTTTCAGCAGGTTCACATGATATACCGCCTCCTTTGGCCGACGCATTGGGCTGACTCACCAAATAGTCGACCAGTCCCTTCCTCTCCTTAACTTCAGAGGGGCCCTGCCAGTGGGCAAGCAACTTAGAGTGGGAGGTAGGCACTAGGACCATGACCGATCCCGGGTGGAACTCCCAAGAGACGCGGCGCGTTGTAGTAGCTAACCTGTGCTGCTTGAGCCTCCTCCATGTGACTTTTAAGGACAGGCCAATCTTTCCAAATCTATCGCAGAATCGCGCCATATACTACAGTATGTTTGTGGGGAAGAGCCTCTTCTTCCCAGCCTTCTTTCAAAATATCCAATATGCCCCGAGGTTGTTGTCATACAGTAGTTCAAAGGGGAGAACCCCTCGGAGGCTTGTGGGACTTCCCGATAGGCAAAAGGACGAGGGGAGGAGCTGATCCCAGTTCCTTCCATCCTCGCTGACCACCTTACGCAGCATTTGCTTGAGAGTTTGATTAAACTCTCTACTAATCCGCCGGTTTGAGGATGATACACCGAGGTTTTTAAATGCTTTATTTTCAGTAATCTGGCAGTCTCCTTGAACGTCTCCGAGGTGAAGGGGGTCCCCTGGTCTGTCAAGACTTCTTTGGGGATCCCCACGCGCGCGAATACCCCTAGTAATTCCCGTGCGATGGCTTTAGAGGTAGCTGAGCGCAACGGAACAGCTTCGGGTATCGTAGCATAATCCACGAGGACTAAAATGTACTTGTGTCCTCGGCTGAGGGCTCTAGAGGTCCCACCAGGTCGACCCCATTCTGTGGAAGGGAACGCCAATCAAGGGAATAGGAACAAGAGGAGCACGGTCCCTCCTAGGAATCTGTCGCAGTTGACACTCCGGCAGGAAGCGCAAAAGCTTATAACCTCCTCTACAATTCCTGGCCAGTAAAACCGAGCTTGATCCGCTCCAGAGTTTTTCGGTGCCCAGGTGGCCACCTAGGAGGTGGGCGTGCTAGCTCGCAGACCTGCCGCCGGAAGGTACGCTGCACTAGCAGCAGCCTCGCCTCCTGCCCGTCATGCATTGCTACACGGTAAAGGAGGTCATTATCTAGCACAAAGTAGGGGCCCTGTGGCATCGACTGACTAGTGCGCTGGCCATTGACAAGGACCACTGCATTTTTTACAAACTTCAGGGAGTCGCCATTCCATTGCTCCCTTTGAAAGAAGCCGGCGCTCTTTAAATTGAAACCGCGAACACGGAGAGAGGGTCAGCGCCACCTCAATGGGGCGTGGTTTCTCCGCCGCCCGCCGCTGGTGGATGACGGTCAGTTCTGCGACGCCCGGAGTTGCACGCCAGCCAGGACGGCTGCTTCACTCTCTCTGCCGCTGATTACACGGCGGAGGCAGCTTGAGACGGTTCATCTCCGGCCCATAACGAGGCCCAACTTAACCCCGGGAGTGGTATGTGTCTCACCGCTTTAATTCAGACCAGTCCCCCAGTATCACCGGTGTGGAGGATCAGGAAGGATTGCCACGGTTACTTTCTGACTGATCCTCCGTAGCTAATGACACAAGCGGCGGTCCTGTACCAGCTGGTTTCCGCGGACACAGGTTATACTGGTCTTGAATTTTAGCCATTGTCGCGTAGCAAAAACGGCGGGCAACAATGGAAATGTTGCTGCCGGAATCGCAGAGCGAGTTTTAAACCCGCTAACATCACCACGCCTGTATGCGGGACCGCCCAACGGGTTTGCAGAGCAATCCTCCTCCCTCCACCGCATTCCTCCCGCCAAGCGGTTTTGTGCCCGGGCCGACACGATACAAGCTCCGGCTGTACAGGGAGGGGCTAGTCTTGGACGACCCGGGTGAGTTTGACAGAAGGACGGTTCTGCCTCCCAGAGTGTGAGGCCGCCCTCTGTGTTTCCAGAAGCTCTATGAGCCCTGGGCATGTTAAACTGCTCGCCCCAGACCGCTGGGAAGCCCTGGGAAAATTTCCCGGAGCAGATAGCACGCTACCTGCTCAAACCAAAACCCGGTAGGGCTTGTTTTCTAAGGGCCGTAGCCACCGCCATACCTTGCCCATAAAGGGCCAGGCTTGCTTACTGGCCTCAGGGTCCAACCTCCACTTTGTTATTTCATTCACCTGCCAGTCTGGGGGCCCCCTAGGTGGTAAATGGGGCGTGGTTTCACTGGGGGGAGGCACTTCCCCAAGAGAGCATACTGAGTCCCTCCCCGCCCCTCCAGGGCAGCCCACTGTGAGCCCCACCGCACACCCTGGCCTTTTGATGGCCTGTTCTGCCTGGGAGCCGGGGCCCGCACCCGGGGCTCGCCAACCACGGGCACCCTCCCCTGAATACTCCCGCACGCCTCCCACCTGGGTTTTGCAGGTCCTGTCCCCTTCTCTTTTGGGACTTCTCCATCCTGTCGGTTACGCACTGTCACAAACCAGACAAAGACAGAAAAGGTTTGGGGCAGCCACCCATGTAATTAGGCATCCTGGCTGCAAAGTCGTCTTTTACCAAATACCAGCACTGAAGTGCTTACAACAGAGTCCAAAACAAGACTGTCAGAGAAGGGAAAAGGGAAGGCTTTTAAAGGGGGAGGCAGGAAGTGAGGTCATAAGGATTGGGCACGTGTTCATCTTTCATTGGATTAGTCCCGGATGTGACATCAGGGGGGCGGGAGCTGGCAAGGTCTGTCTCCATTGGCTCGGTCCCAGAAGTGACGCCCAGAGAGACAGGTGGAACCTCCCGGTTAGGTCTACAGGGAAGTGAGAAAGAGGTTAGTGCACTCTGCCAATCCCGGCATGGCTCAGAACTGCCTTCACTCGAGCCCTTAGCTGCCTCCCATGCTGCTGGTGACACACATTATCTATCTATCTATCTATCTATCTATCTTTTCATTCATCTATCTATCTACTATCTTTTCTTCATCTATCTATCTCTCTTGTCCGCTTTCCTTGATTGGTGTGGTCTGAGGTGGGCTGTCTGTGTTTTCGGTTGTCGACGGTAGTGCGTGTGGGAGTATCTCTTGCTTTCTTTTTCTTTTTGTTTGTTTTAGTTTTACTAATACTTTTTCAGTTTTTAAAGAGGACGATGCGGCTTTGCCACTATGGCACATCTAAAAACAACGAGATGGCTTATCTCCGAAAAGTGTTTCAGTCTTTCCAGAAGACACACCGTTGCTTGTTGATCCGTCTCGGTGGAGGCCCGCTATGGAGGTCGTAGGTGGTGGGTGTAAAAATGTGTGGTCAGCCTCACATGAATAAAGCGTGGTGATTTTTCTGATGATGAACCCTTGGTCCCCCATGGTCGAGGGGGGTTTGGCAAGGCGCCCGTTTCCCCGGGTTGCCGCGTCGACCCCCGCTCGAAGGTTATTATTCCAAATGGCCCCCTTTCTTAAGTAATGAAATCTTGCAGCGTGAGCTGTGTGATATGGGGGTTTCCCCATTAGTTTGATTCCACTGGGCCCCCCTGATATAAGCATTGCTTTCTTTCAGCAAGCTTTATATGTTTTTTTAAATAAATAATGATGAACTTAACGTCCTTAAATTTCGGGGAGGGTGAGATTACGGGTGTTTGTGAGTTCGAGTCGATAAAAAGTTTCAGTTTAAGGATGAAGAAAAAGAGAGAGGAGCCAGAGACTGAAGAAGAGGAGGAGTTTGAAGAAATGAGCTGACTGATAGTGAGAGGAATTAGATGAGAAGGAAACTGAGGAGAAAGGGGAGCCTGCTGAAAAAGGTAGCTAAAAGACTCTAAAAAGCATGAAAATAAAAAGAAGGTGTGCTGGGGGCTGGGGATAACCTGTAGAGGGCCCAGTGTCCCAGGTGAAGGAGCCCATTCTTGGGGGGGCAGCTGAGACTGAGGAGCCCCCATGGTCAGGCTGCAGAGGTCGAGTGATAAGAATGTCACCCTGCTTCGGGATGAAGGGGTTTAAGATACAGCAGGAGATGATTTTTCCCCAAAAAGGTGCAACACTGCCCACCAAAGAACAAACTATCTACCTTATGTAAAACCACAGAGGGCAACCGATTTGGGGCCCGGGGCACTGAAAAAAACACCAGCAGCAGCAAAACAGAAGGGAAATAAAAGAGAGCAGCAGGAGGGGGGGAGAAAGATGGATGGAGTGTGGAGCAAAAGGAGTGGGAGACACACAAATCACCACTGGGAAAAGAAAGGAAGAGTGGAGTCCACCACAAAAAAAATTGATGTCTAAACTGTCAGAACAAGGGGGATATTGCAGATAGTGGGGAAGGTGGGAGGGGAAGGAGAAAATCCAAAAACCTGGTGTTGAGCCAAAAGGGGGGTTCAGCCCCAAGAGCATCAGGGAAGTTTTTAGAATTTTAGAAAAGGGGGGTGTTCAAGTGCGGGACATTTTCCAGACCTTGAACTCTTTTGGTTCAGAAAAACACATAAAACGCAATGCAGCTAATTTGGGGTTAAAAAGGAGACCACCGTTATAAACTAATGAACAGAGTGCAAGATCCTTCATAATAAGTCCGAGGGATGCTGCATGCCGGGAACCTTGGTTTTCTGGTGTGTTTTTTTTTTGGTTTGTAACTAGGCTGAGTTACATTTGGGACCCTAAATGTCAATGGCTGTCAAGGCTTTTAAAGAGGACCTTGGTCGTTTTTTTTTAGAACAAAAGCACTTGGGATGTGGATGTCCACAAGAGACCCATTTGATCGGAGGGCGGGTTTTTCCGCATGGCACCAGTGTGAGTGCGGGGGTGGGGTGCTGATTAGTAAAACCTCCTGTTAAAAAAAAAATCCAAAGTGACGGGAGGTTATGGCTGGCAGATTTTTAGTTGTGCAAGGAGGAGGGCCCCATTTGGTTTTATTAATGTTTATCCCCCCAAAATAATTTTTGCCTGAGGGGTTTTTTTTAATTTTTAAAAGGGGGGTTTTAAAAATGAATTTATAATAATAAATTGTCGGGGGGGGGTTTTTAATTGTACAGAGTATGGTTTATGGAAAAAAATGGGGGAGGATTTGGGGGTAAATGGGGAAACCCAAAGGAAATCATCAAAGCCTACGAGGTCGATGTGTGGCGCCCATTTTTCAGCGACAAACAGTTCACGGGTCAGGGGGAGGGCACCTTTTTTAAGCTTAGATCGCTTACAGCCCAAAAACGGCCCCCTCAATTTTTAATAACACCTTATCACCCTGTTGCTTTTCCAACCCTCTCGGTTTCGTTATTTTTTCCCCTCCTTCTCCCAAAAAAATAAAATTTTTACTGGCACTTCAACACCACCCCCTTCAGGACAGTCACTTTGTGGAATGTTTAAATTTCTTTGGAGGGGGAGCCACCAAACTGCAGTTGGGATCCTGAGACAGTGGCGGACATGTCCAAGGTGCAGATTGCCGTTCTGTCAACAGTACACGAACACCCCCACCAAGGCCTGCTTTTAAAAAAATGAAGAAACTCGAGGAGGAGATCACCGGATCCATCAGACTCTGCTAAATGGCTATTGAAGACGTGCACAACCTGAGACAAAAAAAACCAATACGGGATTTATTGGAATTTAGCTCACGGAGCTTTAATCCTCTAACAACTTAACCACCCCGACACGATAAAAATTTTTCTTTGTTTTTGTGAAAGAAGGAGGCCCAATTTAAAAGTTTTTCACCCCCAAAAAAGACCCCGGGGAGAAGACCCCGAGAGAGCCTGGGGACACCCCATTTTGCTTTTTTTTTTTTGCCTTTTTGTTTTCGGAGCCCCAGTTTCTCTTTTCTTCAGCCACTTTTTCAAAGGATGTGACATTTTCTGATGATTCACCCGTTTCTGACAGCACCCTTCTTTTTATGAACTGACAGTAGCCCCCGACAGTAAAAATACTGGAAAGACACAGGAATTGACGGACCGTTAAATTTTTAAAACAGCTAAAAAAATTTTTGGGTTTTGGGACTTTTTGAGGTGGTACAGGACAGTTTGCGGGGAGTTTCTGGTCAGCTCACCGGGTCACACTTTGTTACCTAAGAAAGACTGAAGAGCGGGGGCCCGAGTTTTACTCTGTGGGGACTAAAAAATCATCTCAAGGGATTAGCAAAGATGAGAAAAGTGAGGGCAGCATCATAAACCCCCTACCAGTCCTACTGCATACCGGGAAAAATTCACGACAACATATTTGTGGAGGGAGACTGTCAAAAGCTTTCAATCTAGATGAGCTCATCGCAACCAAAAAAAAGCTTTTGATCTGGTCCATTAAATATTTTTTCACAACCTTAAGAGCTTTGGTTTTGGTTAGTTTTGTAAAGTAAATCAAATTATTGTTTTCCCAATTTTTTTGATTATTGAAAATTTAAATTGGCCATTTAATGTTACCAGGGGGTTTTGGGGGGTCCTTTGTCGGGATGTTATATGCAATCTCTATTGAACATTTTCTTTGGGAGCTTTATAAACACCCCGGATTACAATTCGTTCAAAAATCTAACGCTTAAATTTCTGGCCTATGCAGACATGTTTTGGGGTTTTTGAATTTGATTAAGACCTATGTGTGTAAAAGTTTGATTTTGAAGGAAACATCTTCTGCAAAAGTTTAATAGGGGAAGGGGAATTTATTTATCGGGGTACATCGCCCCCCGCCAGTCTTTCCATGGCTGGGCTTAAAAACTTTGTTACCTGGGGTTGGGGGGAGGACATGAAAAGGACAACTGGGAGGGGGTTTTTACAAAAGATTGACTTACATTAAAGAAAAGGCAGGATTGTGCCCAAGCTTTTTGGGGGGCTTGTTACGCAATCTGTTTCCATGCTGTGGCACAGACTGATGAGTGTTTACCCCCCCAGGATCCCTTTCACTCCAAAAAACATTATTAGTTGACTTTTTGAATGGCATGCACTGGGTCAAGAAAGAACTTATCAGTTTTGGGGAAGGAGGACGGGCTGATTGATGTCTGCTGTAAGGCCGCTTAGTTTGGTTGAGTTTAAACCCTGTTTTTTTTTTCAGAACCCCTAATTTGAAAAGAATTTTTTTTTCCATAAGATTGAAAATTTGGGTGTTGATGGCAGTTTTTAATGTTTTTCGATTTGAGCCCCTTTTTTGAGAGTGCCACTTCCCTTCGCTTCAATGAACCCCATTTTAATTTTTTCACATGTCCACTACTTTTAAAATTTGTTTTGTAAAGACTTTGATCAAAAGAGGATTGTTGTTTTTTTTTCAGTTTTTGGGGGAGGACAACAAGAGTTTTAAAGATCCACGTGTTGGCTTCAAGGATCGAAAAATCAGTAAGAACGGGCAATTATTTATTATCCTTATGGCAAAGATTTATCAGGGTAAGAGAAAATCAGGGGGAACTATTCAGTGCATACAAAATGGGGGGGTTTTCTGATCTGGAGGTGGAACCCAAATTGACATGAATGATGGAGGGAGGATCATTTTTAAAGGTTGATAGACAGGGGAAAAAAATTTTTCATCTTTACTTAAAAAAATGTGGGGTACTGCATCAAAAATTTTCCATGTTTCATATCAAAACACCATCATGACGCCCTGGGGTGAAAAAAATTAAATTAAAGAAAAGGGAGAGGTCAGGTCATGGAGAGAATTTTAAAACACCCCCAAAAAAAAGAGAGGCATTTACAATGGAGAACTAACGGGTCATCGAACAATGTGTTTCTAATAAAATTCAAAGTATGGAGAATAAATGGCCTTCTGTGGGGGAGAGAGAAAGTTTTCATTTTATTCTTATATTGTACGGGCTGCAAACCTTTTTGTAATTTTAGAAAATATGTGAAAAATTTACTGTTTTTATTGATGTTCAGAGATTTTTTTGGGGATGAAATATAAAAAACATCAAAATCAAAAATTCAACTTTTAAATTATTTACTTGGGGAGGCAAATTTGCCATTTTAAAAAAACTAATAATAAACAAATAGACACAGATGATGTACTGTTTATTTTCAAATTTTATGTAATTTCAACAATTGTGGGAAATTTAAAATTATAAAACAATTTTAAATCAAGAATTTGAAAAAAATGTTGGGAGTGATGGGGGGTGGTTTTATTGAGGAGGGGCTTACAAAAATTAAACTGAATAAAAAAGAAGAGGATGAGCGATTTTTATGTTAAAAGTCAGAAGGATTAGACAGAGTACTGAATACAAAAAAAGACTGGGTACTTAATGTGTGGGGGCCGGGGGGTAGTGGAGGGGTTATGTCAGTGTAATTTTATTTTAGAAATTGTTATTTTTTTCGATTTTTCATGCTCTGTTATTGTGCAAAAAAAAAAGTTTATATTAAAAAAAAATAAACTATTTATCATATGCCTTCATCTATCTATCATCTATCTCTTGTCTGTGTGTTTCTCATTAGTGCTGTCTGGGGGGGTTTGTTCGAAGTTCGGGAAGACGGCGCCAAGCCTTTTTGTAAGTCCAATTTTTCTCCTTTTTTTTATTTATTTTTCTTTCTTAGAGATTTGTTTTAGAGTTGTTTTTTTGATAGTTTTTTCGTTAAGACGGGTTTTTTTTGGGGTTTTCGCCATGGGCCGGGGCCGGCAGGGCCCTGGTTTTTTTCCAAAGGCTTTTTTAAAGTCTTTTACCCCCCATGGCGCTTTAAAGGGCCGGGAGACCCCCGGTTTCTGCCAGGCTTGTGTGGTGGGAGTGGGGAAATTTTATAAAATGTCCATCTGCCTCCAGAATGAAAAGTCTTGGTTGTCTTTTTTAAAGAATGAGTCTCCCCGAATAAACTTGTTGAAGAAGGGGTTGTTATAAAAGTAGTTCCCGTCCTGCCATTTACCCTAAGAAAAAATTATTGTCTCAATGTTCCCCCTTCTTAAAAACAAATTTTATAAGGTAATTGAGATGTTATGGGTAGATTAGTCTGATATGGTTTTAAACCCTTTGCAAGATGAGGAGTTAAAATAGTGGTCCCTTTTAGAGACAATTTTTTTTAAATTTTTAAAAAAATGAATAAGATCAAATGTGGCCCTGGTTTAAAAGGGAAGGTATTTGTGGTGTTTTAACTTCTGATTCAAGCCATGCTTTAATTGGGGAGAGTTGGGACACAAAGGGGGCACAGTGAAAAACATGAGCCCGGGGGTTGGTGGGGGTTTCCCGGCCCAATCGGAGAACAGGGACGGGGTTAACGATAAAAACCGTGGTCTGAGTATGAAAGTGAGGTGGAGAATAGAAGAATGGGTCTGAGTGAAAGGAACGGGTTGGATGGAGCGGTGTTGTGGGGGATGGGTTTTAAAAATATTTTTGTCAAAAAGACGCCCAGAGAAGAGCGCCTTATTGCCGGCCCAGGATATGGGGGTTAAAACCCGAAAGGGGCGGGGGAGTAAAGTGAGACGGCCGGGAGACCGGGAGCAGTGAGGGCGAACATTGAACACTCTTTCCGGGGGATTTTCCCCAGTCGCATCCGGCTGTGAACGAAACACAGAGCAAGTCGGGAAAGGGGCAGATGAATGAGGGGCCGAGGGATGAGGTGTGTGAAGGGGAGAGGGGAGTGCGGTGAGCGAGAGGGATGAGATTTTTAAAGTGCCCGCCATAAACAAAAAGTTTAAAACCGAGAATACTAAGTCTGAAAGAAAGCCTTTTTCCAGCTTAGCCATCAAGTGAACGCAGCAACTTGTTTGGAGTTACGGGACTGTAGGGGGTGAAAAGGGGAGGATGGGGGTACACTACAAAAAATTAGTTTGGGAAATAAGAAAAAAACACTAAATTTTTGGGAAAAATGACTTAAAAATTTAAGGAAATTATCTGTCCATGCAGAAAAGATTTTTTATTTGCCAAGATATCTTAAAATAAGTTATTTCCCCAGTTAAAAAATAAAAAAACCCTCTGTTGGGGTGTTCAAAGGTTTGAAATAAGAAAAATGCTTTTTAGAACAAATTATTTGAAATTAGACTTTCAAGGGGAAATACACTGAATTTTAAAGGAAAATAATTTTAATTAAAAGGTTTTTGCATTTTTAAATTTTTACCCCGGACTGAAAATGAAGGTTTTGGGGGAAGAGAATAAATCACTAATATATGGACAATTTTAATATCAATGGAGAATAAAAAGTCTTTTTAAACTTGAAACAAGTTGGGCTCATCTTGAAATGGGTTTTCCAATATTTAATCTCGGGAGCGTATATTTTAAAAAAGAAAAATTTTTTTAAAAAAACTCACAGAATAAAAAAAAAATATACAATTATTATGAATAAATGCTTGAAATAAGCAAAATTATTTAAGGGGGTAAGATATATTGACTTTTTTTTAAAAACCTTGAAATGACTTCTTTTCCCCAACAAAATACTAAGATATATTTTCCATGATATAAACAAAACATTTCAGTCCCCCCAAAAAAAGAAAAAAGGGTCAAAGAGCCCAGTGCCTTAAGGTAAAGGATGGTCTTCATTTCAAATTGAAACTAAATATTTTAACAGAGGTTTGAATTAAAATTTCACCCTATATTCAAGAACATAATTAAGATATACCCCTTGATATATTTTGGGGCTTCGGGAATACAAAAACCAACTTACAATAAAGACATAATCATCAGAATTTTTATTTCAGTATTCCATCGTATCAAAAAAAGCACCCCCAAATACAGAAAAGAAACACAAAACACATAAAAATGAGTCAAACAGGAAGGAAATTTGTAAATCACAAAACGCCATATCCTTATCATTATTGGGCCTTTCTTTCTGAGAAATTAAACAAAAAATTAAATAAACACAATTTTAAACCCGAATTTGGGCCCAAAAAAAACGGGACAAAGAAAAATACAACCTAAAATATTAAACCAAAAAATTTTAAAATTATTTATAATTTATCTAATTGTTTTTCAAATAATGGTAATTTAAAAGACATAGACATGCATTTCCTGTTCTACTTTTGGGCTCACACAATTTTTTTTTCTAGCATATTTGTTTTTTCCTTCAAATTGTGTCCAGTAATTTTTTCAGTTTGAATTGAGAGAGGACAGCGGCAGTGCACTTAGGAAAAGTTAGATGTTGTGTATAATAAAAAGCCATAAGGTACCCCATCCCTTTTCCTGTAACATTTCTTGAGGGACACTTGTCTTGGGCTCACCTACAACAGCCAGCATGCAGTTATTTTGGGTTCACAATAAGGAGGGTGTTACCGGGGCACCTTTTGTAGAAAGGCATCGGGTTTCCCCTCGGAGGTCTTCAAGACAAAAAAACCAACAAAGAAAAAAGGCTGAATTTATTCTACCCCTCTGTAATCCTATACAGATTTATTTTTAACATTTACCATCATCCTTTTTAAATAAAACCCTTAAGGGCCCGGTCCGCTGTGTTTTTGGTGAAGTGCGCATGCAGGGGGCCACATGGCACGTGCAGTTCTCTTCCTGTGCATTCCCTGTGTGTGAGAAAATAGAGACAAAAGGTGCGGGGGGACAGACAGCCCGCGGGCCCCCCTAAGAACAGACTGACACGCACGCAGGACGCATGCACACACACACACACACACTTGCCCGCAGGCAGGCAGGCCGGGAGCGGAGGAGGGACGGCCGCAAGCACACACACCCCACACAACATGCGCGGCAGGCCAGCCCCACACGAAAAGGGCCAGACACGCGGCCCCACCACGCACGCACCACACACACACGCGGAGGCAGGCAGGCCCACGCGAGAGACGGAGGGAAGACAGGACATTGCTGCAGGCAGGTTTTAAAGGAGAGAGGACAGAGAACACCCCACACACACACAGGCGGGCCCGATGGGGACAGACACGCACGCAAAATTTAAAACAGGCGAGCGCATTGTTGCAATGTTACTTTTCTTGGTTGTTTATTAGTTTACGGATTTTTCAAATTTTCTTTTTTTCCTGTGTTTAAAAAACTCTTTAAAAAAAGGGTGTTTTTCAGCAAGTCATAAAGGCTATAGCGCCAACTCTTGCAGGGTTTTCTGTTGTTCGGGTTTTTTAAGTGTTATTCAATTTTTTACATTTAGTTTACTATTACGCTGTGCATTAAACGGTATAATTAACTATATTTGTGTTTAAAAATTTTAAAAAAAATATATAATATTTTACATACAGTTCAAGGTTTCTGAATGGATTAATTGTATTTACATACAATCCTAGGGGGGAAATTATTTTGTCTAATTGATTACTTTCCGACAAAGGCTTTTTTTACGGAAATAAAAAACCAGTATTTTGAGAGAGAAAATTCCCGCAAAAATACAGTGACGATTTTACAGCCCACATAAAAAGGTCCCTTGCCTTTTAAATTTTAGACTGTTCCTACTAATGTTTATGCACTAAAATTTAGCCCCCTATTGAAACCCGGCTTAAGGTCTAGTTTATAAAATTAATATGCAAATTTTTAAAACAGAAGCAGTTAAAACAGCTTGTAATTAAAAAATAGTAAAGAAATCACAAAAAATTGAAGATTGTTCTACCCCCTGTTGACCCCTTTTTAATCAAACTTTTTAATGTAGAATGTCGCTCCTGTAGCTAACTTTAAAAACAACCCTGAAAATTGGCTGCCGATGGACAGAATCGCAGTAACTGTCTTTTATTGTTCCTTTAAACAATGTAAAATGCAAATTTTTACCTTAAGGCCATGAATTTTTCCCATTTTTTTTTTTCCCCAGTTTTTTTTCGGGTAGAGAAAGTAAAGGGAAACGGGAGGGCAGAGCTCTAAACACGGCGATGGCATTTTACACTAATAAAAAAAGAAAAGAACATAATTTTATTAAATCTCTTTTCGCATTTTTTCCTAATATAACTCAAACATTCTCCTTTAATGAAAAAAAACCCGAATACAGCAAGTTTTAAAATTTAAGAATGATTTATAAAAAAAATGATTTGATGTCTGGAAATTTTTTTTACCTCCCAATATGCTAGAACATAACCCAACAATTGAAATTAAACCCTTCAGAGATCATATTTAAAGTTTGAAGTATTTTTTTTAAAATATTCCTTCATTTTTTTTAACCTAATAAAGGATAAGTGTCAGTTTTATTTTTCTGTGGTGTTTTAAAAAGATGTTAGACAAAACTATTTAAAAAATGCAAAAAAATGGTTTTTAAAAAACATAACTGAAAGAAAAAAATTAAAATTTCAGAATAACACAGTACAACTTTCAAAATACAATGAAGGGAACCTGAATTAAAAAACCCAAAAAAGTTTACTGAGAAAGAAGCGGAAAATATTTTGCATGAAAATTTCTCCAATTTTGGGCCCAAAATTATAAATAGACTTGGTCTTTATGGAATAAAGGGCATGTCCCAACCCCTTTTTAACATCAACTGCAAAATATCATAATTTTTAAAACAACTTCAATTTAAATTTCTTTTTGGGCCTATCTGAAAAACCCCGGAGTAAAACAAAACCCAACTATAAAATGAGTTTGAATAAAAAAAAAGACACACGTTACCCTCATCACACGATGTGGACACTTCAGGATCTTTTTTCATTACTCCATACAGCTGTGTTTTCCAAAAAAACGGGTCCATCTGCTTTTAATTTTGGGTGGTGTAGTTAAGATTTTTCCCAAACCAAGAATACAAAAACATTTCATCCATTCCTTAAAATAAGCACCTTTCAAAGTCAGCACATATTTTTTTTTAAGAAACCTTTTTAAAAATATTTCAGCCAAATGTCTGTGTTTTTTTTTGTACTTACATGATCCAGTTCTTAGAAGCCCCTTTAGAATCTATAAATACTTAAATTCATGATCGTTGGAGCTAGGAAAATGCTAATTTATTTGACTTTGGCTTTTGTAAAGATCCTGTAGTTTTTTGTAGTGTCAACAGCTACAAAGAAATAAATGAATAATCCAATCAGTTGTGTTTTCTAAAAAGTCTTTTTCAAGAGGGATACCACCATCTCACTTTTTGCACTTACCAGATGGCCTTTACATTCTCTCAGCTGTTTCTCCGGGACGACTCCCGAAGGTGACACGACAAACCCCCGCTTTTAAAAGAATTTCCATGATGCAGGGGGGTGGTTTTAAACTGAATTCCCCGACTTGGACCAGGGTTTTTCAGTGGGGAGCCGACATCTCTTTTTTTTTATTTGAGCATACAGCCCTGTCGCCGAGGGGTGGGTTTCGTAGCCTTTTTAGGGGTTGTTTTAAAAGCAGGTTCCCTTAAATAGGGTTTCACCCTTTTTAAAAATGAATACATGTTGTGACTGCTCAGTCTAAAAATCCCTTTTTAAAAACGAAATTACTTACACCCCACCTATGAGTTTTGATCTTTCCGCAAGTAGCATTTGAAAAACTACTAAACATTTTGCCATTGAAGAAGCCTCATGTTTGGAAAAGGGATATTTGTTTTTTCCCCCGTTTTCCTCAGTATGAGCCCCCATGTTGTATTTTTTATTTAATCTCCAGCGCAAAATCCCTTTGGGGAAAAAATACAATGCTTCCCTTCGCCTATGCGCTGCAGTGTTTTCTGACCTGCTCCAACCACTGTCACCATGAAGGATGTATTCAGGGCTTGGATTTAATGATTTTTGAGGGGCTGGCTTCTTGAAAGTTTTCTGTAACATCCTTGCTCACTGGATTGAGGGGCAGGTGAAAGACTGGATTAATTCCCGAAGAGGAGGGGAGTGCAGCCGTCTTGTGTTATCTTCCAGCCATCCATCCATTTATCCCGCTGAACCAAACAAGGGTCACGGGTCAGCTTGGGTTTTCTTTACTGTAAGAAAAAATGCAGATTCTGTAAAAAATAAAATATAGGGAAAAATTGAAAAAAGTCAGCAGTTATCAATAAACTGTTTATGAATTATGAACTTTGGATGAAGCCTGACATAAATGGAAATATTTATTTTTTAACGAAAAGAAATCAGTAATCAAAGACAGCATTGCTCAAATATCTGACTGCTTATATTTTCATTGTTAAAATTTTTAGGTAACTAAAAACAAGATAGTAGTCATCTTCTTTACTTCCTGATAAAACACAGAAACAATATGTGCTCAGTTATCTATTGATATTTAGTATTTTCACACTATTTTGTATTAAACTAAATAAGCGCTACATGAGTCCTGTGAATTCTTACTTGTGTGTGCTAATTAACATGTAACACGCTGTCATTCTCTGGCATCATGATCACGTTTATCAAAACATTTGTAAATTAATATAGACTTTGTATTAATGACAAACATACATAAATATGTGTTCACACAAAGATTAACATGGTGAGGTGAATATGTTGGGACAACAGCCTTGATGGATGCAGGAGCTGTCCTGTGCTCAGGTGTGACATTGCAAACTGCTTTTATTGAATTATGGGAAATTTAAATTGAGAAGGACCAAGCCCAAGTTTCTACTCTTCAAATTTCCACATATATAAATATAAATTTATGTTGTCATCACTTTCATATCATAAACGTCCTCCTTTTCCCTATTATCATTTATATTTCTCCCCTGCTTGATCTCAAATATCATCAGGACACTTCTGACATAAAAGTTGCTACAGAAGCCTTTAATCTCAACAAAAAGAACAGTAAAAGTGATAAGAACTACATTGTTTGCTCAACAATATTTCTTAAAAAATCAATAAATAAATAATGCTGACCTCTTGATGTACTGCTGGCCCTTTGGTTTTTCTTCGAAGGAAATGTTCAGATCTTCACGTGAACGAGTCCCTAGAAGATCTTCTGTAACATTTGCAACTTGAAAGCAACAGAGAAGACCAGGAATTCCTTCATATTTGGATGTCATCTGTACAATTACTGGCAGTCATTTCCAACTCAGGTTTTAGGCTTTAAGTGCTAAATTTACTAATTTTTATACTGTAGGTTTAAGAGTTTCTTGAAAGATGATACAAGTGCAAATCATGATACCTTTTTATAAATGTTTTACATTTTGTTTCGTATTTGAACTAGTATATCATACTGAGGTTTTAGGCAAGTAGAGATATCCTACAGAGGTGTATTTACTGTGTTGCCTCATCAAGGACACGATACACACGACTTACTAAGTTAATTTGTGAGTGTATAAAATTAGCAGCGAGTTAACATTTCACTCAGACTGGGGCCTTCACCTGTGCCATTAAAGTAATAAAGAGCACCGTCTCACTCAGGGCTGACTCTAGAATACTGTATATATACAGTATATATTTTATATGACGTGCTCATGTATGGTATTGATAACGAAGTTAAAGGAGATGGGTTCTCCCATTGCAGTTTCAAGTGCAGCGATCTTTTTATATTCCAGCAATGAGCTTACAATTGTGGATACCTCAAAATCAATAATAATTTTTAAAAAATTTATTGGCCTTTAAGTTTTTCTTTAAAGGTATCTCAAATAGAAGTGACTTGGGTCGTGTTCGCTTTTACTACCAGTAATAACATGAGCGTGCAATGCAGTTAGAACTCGGCACATTTTTTAAAGATACATTTCAATTTATTCTTAAGCAAGCGGAAGTCTGTATCAGAACGTATTTAACAACTTTTTTAATAAATCACTTTAACAAATAAATCAACGGCATTTAACTAACATTTATTTCATAATAACTCTCTGTATATATGAAATCTAACAATGATGGCGCTCGATAAAAAGAGTCTGGTGTTGCTATGTATCCTCAAACCACTCATTAATGCCTAAAATGGCAAGAGAAGCTAAATGTACCAATATGTTCGAATGCAAGAACTGCGTGCAGTAGAAGTTAGAATTCAGGACAGTGTTTGCTGAATAAATTGCAAAGGTGAAAACCAGAAATGAAAAAATATATATATTTATAACATAAACACCTGCATTTATTTTTAAAATTTTATGTAATGGTTACACGAAACTAGCTTGCCCCACTACTTCTGTTTTGTGTCGTAATGATTGTAGGTATCAACGTGGACAGGTGAATTCTTGTGGATTCATAAAAACAGAATGCACTGCAGCAACAGTAAATGTCAATTAGAAACTTACCTTTTAATATTTCCAGTGTGACTTCGTCAAGGGAATCCATTGGTTTATATGCGTAAATATGTTACTTATGAGCTGCGAAGAGCAAAGCAGTATTTCAGCTATCTATGTAACGTTGTTAATAACCTTACGGTGAGAGCGTTTCAAAATGTAACATCTGATCTGCTGGAAAGCTAAGGACGCTTCACAGGTAATGCGTTTACGCATGCTCAAAAAAGGTATGTTCCATTACATGACTATGAAGGGGTCAAAAACAGCACTGGATATTATATTGGAAAAAAAAACAAAAAAAAAACAATTGGACACTGCAAGGAAACTGTAATTCTACTGTTAGCTTTTCATATACTCAACAATGTCATTGACGTAAATAATTTTTTTTTCCTAAAATAATGGAATGATCCTGAACAGCTACAGTCGCTCAGCACTCGTGCTTTTTGCTGTTTAAACACCAAAGATGATTTGCTGTTGTTTTATTTGCTGCTCATTTGTGGCTTTGAGTTTAAAACGACTTTTGAGCCACAACAACACTACACATTATATTGTTCGGAGTTTCAAGTTCATGATGCTGTGTCTTTGATTGAGATGTTTTGTCATTTGAAATTAAAATCCCTAACCTGGATAAATCCACCCGTTTTGTCGATACTATGAAGCTGGTTAATTTTAATTTCTGTGAGACTATATGACTGAAAAACAAAATATATATTCTTGTGAAGTACTACCATGGGGATATCATTGAACTATATAAAACTTTTAAAGATTCCTAAATTCTTGAGCTTTTCTTTTTATGTTAATAAATTCCAGCAGCACTGTTTGGATTAAGCCATTTATTTGACACAGTGAAAAAACTCTTGCATCAAACCACCAGACACATTTTTTATACAAGGGTCATTTATTTTAAAATGTGGAAACCATTTTGATTTGAAGAAAAATATTACCATTTGAATATAATAAAGTACTACCCTTTGCAGGGAATCCAGCTGTTAAATCACACTAGTCACAGAGAAAGGCCACTGAATTAGGCAAGTGTTCATCTGAAATGTCGTCATTTTAACAAAATCAAGGTTGTATTCTAAAACCTTTCTGGAATAAAAAGAGTTTAATGTAAGTCTCGGGGGTTGTGTCTTTCTCATATCTTAAAACAAGACAAACCTAGAAACCTAGAAAGTTTTGGTTCTTGAAATAAGACTACATGTCCTGCTCAGCTCATCGCTGTAGTTGATAACAGGCTTTTCTCTCACAGTTGTGCTTTTTTTAAGTCAAAATTGTCTTGGAATTACACTTTTATATCTAAGTCAGATAGCGTAAGACCAGTTATCTTGAATTGAGCAAAATAATCTAGCAAGTATCATTGCAACATGAGATATTTAATCTCTTGGGGCAAAATATTAGATATATTACCTTAAAATAAGAAATTTTTACTTGTTAAGAAAAAATGTTTTGCAGGGTAGTGACACTGACACCTCCTTGAGAAGCGAGTCCTCATCAAGGTATAGACTGGGAGGCGGATACAGCACCGCAAGTATACGGCATTTCTTAGAATTTATTGAGGGCAAGAGAGGGGTTAAACTGGAGGAACACTTCCCAGACGTTCAGCTCTTCCTGGTGTCAGCACAGAGGGTGGCAGCTTGGCATGGACCAGAAAGAGTCAGTGAGACTAAATAATCTGATCAGTAGGGTTAGGAAATCACTGCTTTAATCAGGATAGATTTAGTCCTACGTTTCTTTTATTTATTTGTGTTATGTCATTTATTGGTTACTCCCTTATGTCTTGAATTAATGGAATCTTTAAATATTGGGAGTCTAAATGTGAACGGGTGTAGGGGAGATGCAAAAAGGGCTGCAGTTTTTGTTATTTAGAGCAAAAAGGCCTTCACATAGCACTACTTCAGGAAACACACATCGATATTAGGAATCAGCCGGACTGGTTACGTGAATGAGGGGGTCAGGCTGTGCTTAGTCATGGATCTCATGTCAGTGCTGGGGTAGCTGTGATGATTTCCAAAACTGTGAATTTACAAATCACTAATATTAGTGAGGTGGTGGCTGGGCGCCTGCTGGTGGTGCAGATTAAAGATGGGGATCAAGACCTCGTGTTAATTAATTCATATGCACCAACAAATGGTCGAGAGAGGATCTGTTTCTTTGATTCATTGAAAAAGGTGGTGAAATCTTTTATTAATGGGGAAATTCTTCTACTGGGAGTGGATTTTAATTGTACAGATAATGCTCAGCTAGATCGTAATGGTACTGAGCCACATCCAGCTTCTGTCAGAGTATTACATACTTTATTACAGCAGTCAGATCTGGTGGATGTATGGCGGATTAAATTTCCTACAGATAGACAATACATCTGAGTCAAGGGGAGGGTGGCCGCATTTCAATGGCACGGTTAGACCGGTTTTACTGTTCAAGACATCTTTTAAATTCAGTCACTACTACTTATATCTGTCCTTTCGGGTTTTCTGATCACTCTCTGATGGCTTTAAAGCTCACCTTTTCAAAAAAACCTTTCTTTAAGTCTTTCTGGCAATTCAGTGTTTCCCAGTTGGATGATTCAAACTTCCTTCAGTGCTTTGAGTTTTTCTGGCAGCAATGGACCCTCACTAAATCCAAATTCACTTCCCTCAAACAATGGTGGGATGTCTCAAAAGTTCAGATTAAAGCTTTCTGCCAACAATACACCCAGCAAGTGACGAAGAGGAGTGAGGATCAGATGAAAAGCCTGGAGGAGGACATCACTGAACTACATGCAACTCTTCAAAACAGTTTTGATAAGGACAGCGTTGAGATTTTAACAGCTAAGAAACATTCACTGACTCGTCTTCTGGAGTTGCAGGCTAAGGGAGCTTTAGTGAGGTCTCGCTTCCAGAATCTCAATCACCTGGACGCACCCACAAGGTCTTTTTTTAGTCTTAAAAAGAAGGAAGCACAGAGTAAAACAATTCATATGCTCCATGACACCGACGGCCAAGAACTGTGCACTACAGGGGAGATAAGAGACTTTGCTGTCTCTTTTACAAAAATGTATTCAAGGATGAAAGCATTGAGTCCGAGTTTTTGGAAGGTTTGCCGACAATTTCAGAAAAGTTACAATTACATCTGGACACCGAGATCAATCTTCAGGAACTCTCTGACTCACTTTCAAATCTAAATGTTGGAAAGACTCCGGGATTGACGGGATTCCAACAGAATTTTATAAGCAGTTCTGGCATCTGCTGGGACCGGACATGCTTACAGTTTTACTGGAGAGTGTAAAGGTTGGTGAATTACCACTGAGCTGCAGGAGGCGGTCATTGTTCTGCTACCAAAAAAAGGTGACTTGTGCCAAATCAAAAACTGGCGTCCTTTGAGCCTATTGTGCCCGGATTACAAGATCTTGTCAAGGGCCTTGGCCAACCGCCTGAGGAATGTCATGGACTCCATAATAAACCCTTTTCAATCGTACTGTGTGCCTGACCGCTCAATTCATGATAATATATTTTTATTGAGGGATGTTACCTCAGCCTGTAATCTGTAATGTGGGGTTGATTTGGGGAATTTGTCTCTAGACCAGGAAAAGGCTCAATCGAGTAGATCAACGATACTTGTTTAATACTCTGAAAAGCTTTGGATTAGGGAATATTTTATAAATATGATAAGGCTCTTATATACTAATATTTTGGCATCTTAAAAGTCAATGGTTCTTTGAGTGCCCGTTCTCAGTAAAGAGAGGAATTCGACAGGGCTGTGCCTTATCTGGAATGCTCTATGCTTTGTCAATCGAATCGTTTTACGTCAGATAAGTCACAGACAACAGGGTGTGAGTTTTTCTATGTGCCCAAATGTTACTTTGAAATATCGGGCCTATGCTGATGATGTTGTCATTTTGTCACAAAAGCGATGACATTAAAATGTTAATCTTATGTCAACAAAATTTGAGAGAATATCTTCAGCAAAAATCAACTGGGCCGAAAGTACCGCTTTTTTCCTTGGATCCTGGACAGCAAGTTCACCACCAGATCTGCCCTTAGAAATTAAGTGGGACAGAAAGTGTTTTCAATATCTCGGGGTGGTGATGGGTGCTGAGGGGGTGGACAAAAGTAATTGGGAAGGATTTTTAGATAAAGTAACTATGCGACTGAACAAATGGAGGTGGATTGTGTCTAAGCTGTCTTACAGGGGACGAGTGATTGTAATTAACAATTTGATAGCTTCTACGCTTTGGCACAAACTTGTGAGTGGGGACCCTCCTCCTGAACTTTTACACAGAATCCAGAAACTTCTGGTTTATTTTTTTTGGGATGGCCTACATTGGATTAAACAAAGTGTGATCTTTTTACCTTTGGAAGTGGGTGGTCAGGGGCTCATTGACGTTGTCTCTAAAGTTGCGCTATTTAGACTTCAGGTTCTGCAGATTGTTTTTTTTTTTTTGTTTCTCACTCACTGTTGGAGAGAGCTGGCGTTGGGTTTCTTTTGGTGATGAACATTCACAAAATGGACCTGTCCAGCCTACCCCATTTTTACAAGGGAGTCCTTTTAACATGGCACTTTGTCTTTAAAGGAAACGTTGATACATCTGGTTGGTTGGCTGATGAGCCTTTAGTTTTCAACTCTGTTTTCTCATGTCCTCTGCTGTTCAGTGATAGTTTTGTTAAAACACTCATCACAAATCGAGTACTTACACTGTCCCAAATTCACGATGACAGCAAGAAGTCTTTTATTGACCCACCAGTGCTATCTTCAATACTGGGGATCAAGTCGGTCAGAATAATTCAGAGTTTTTTATCATTCACGGCCTAAGATTATCATTGCCTGAACAACTCGATAAGAGCAGCAAACACGGAGATGGAGGTCTGCCCTGCTGTTGATCTGTCCTCACTTACCGACAATATGATCGTGACAATCCATAAAGGGGAAGTTGTGAGCTTTAAGTCTCTGTCAAAGGGGGACCTTTATAAATATTGTGTTAAAATTATACACTTTGCAGCACTAAAACAGTTCTTGACACACCATGGAGAGAAAATCTGGGGTGGACGGTGGGAGTGCACCTGCTTGGAGGGAGCTGTATAAGAAAAGAAGAGCGACGTGCAATGGAGAATTCTGAATGGGATTGTTGCTAGAAATTCCTTTTTAAAAATAATTGAGCAAAAAGGGGATGATAATTGTATATTTTGTGGACAAAAAGAAACTATATTTCATTTATTCTTGCAATGTATGAGACTTAATTTTTTTTTCATTTTTTTTGTGAAATATGTAGTAAGTTAATGGGGAAATTTAACAATATCATGTTCATTTATGAAACAAAATATAACAAGAAAAATCGGCAAACAGTTCAGTTATTAAATTATTTATTGGGTGAAGCAAAACTAGCAATTTTAAAGAATCGAAATAATAAACAATCTGGGACAGGGGCCACTGATGCTGTCTTGATTTTGTAGATAAATGTACGCTCCAGAATAATAATGGAATATATGTATCATAAATTGATGAATACATTCGACTTATTTAAAAATTTGTGGGGAATTAAAGGGGTGCTTTGCTTAATTGATGATGTAGAACTAAAAATGAATGTATGAGACATTAGTTAAGTTTTCTGTATTTTTATTTTGTTTGCTTAGGATGATGTAGTGACTATCAGGTACTGTGTGCTGTGGAGGGGAGCAAACTGATGCTCAACTGGGAATGAAAAGAAAGTGGTGGGCATCAACAACATGCTTTTATTAATGTGTGGAGTAGGAGGAGTGTAAAGGGGAGTAATGGTTGTCTGATATATGGTTCTTTTGTTATATTCTGAAAAATATGGCTTGTTTGTCATTTGACTGTGTATATTGTTTATATTTTATTTTTTATGTTCACAATAAAGGTCTTTTAAAAATAAAAAAAATCTATCTAGCTATCTATCTCTTTTTTAATTATATGGTGCCTTTCCTCCTATCAATTTATTATCTCTCTATGCTGTTTCGCTGTCCGTCTGTGGTTCGATTACGTAGGTCTGTCATGGGCATGTCTGTGGGTTGTAGGCGGGAGGTAGTGGTGGTGTGCGGAGTGGGCTCGTGAGTATTTCTTATTCTTTTTCAGAATCTTTATCATTTTTTTCTTTTGTTTTTTGCTCTCTCTAATGTGTAGGGGTTCATTTTCTGTCTACATATTGTTTTTCTTATTGACTCCAGTATTGTATTATTGAGACAAACGCCGCCTGGCTTGATGCTGCGCAATTTTGAAAACTTAACACGCAGGCATGGCATGAAGTTGCTGGTTGATCTGATGGTCTCTGTTGAGACATTGTTATAATACATTTTGCTTTAATATTTAAGGTTAATGTCACTGTCTCTGGAAAACACTGTTAAAGGATCCATTCACATGTGCATGCTAAGTATGGTACACAGGGGCTCAGCATTTAGAATTGCTAGCCAAGCATAGGACTAGATAGCCAAAGACAACTGGAGGATTGTATAGTATCTATACTAATAAGAGGCAAAGACCTCACTGACTGACTCACTGACTCATCACTAATTCTCCAACTTCCCGTGTAGATGGAAGGCTGAAATTTGGCAGGCTCATTCCTTACAGCTTACTTACAAAAGTTAGGCAGGTTTCATTTCGAAATTCTACGCGTAACAGTCATAACTGGAACCTACTTTCATCCATATATACGGCCATAGCTTGCAGCTCGGTCGCCGTGTTAGGTGGAGTTGCGTCCGCATCATCACACCTCACACGCAAGTGAGTGCCTGCCCATATAAGGTAAATATTCGCGGGTGAAGGACTGTGCCTAGCATATTCATAAGTGCAGCTACTCCCGAATCCCTCTGACGCTGAACAAGCCTTTGTATACATATAAATAGGAATGCAAGGTGTAAAGCTTAAGTTTAAATTTACGTTTATAGACACGCTGCCACTAAATATTTGCAGGCAAATCCACAATTTAATACCGGGAATGCCAAATAAATATCTTAGATTCATGAGTACCGATTTGGGTAGTGATCACTTCGATGAATGAAACCTGTTCAAAAAACGCATTACAAAATTGGGAAGGCAGCAAAAGAATATGAAGCGAGTGACGCATACAAGCATATTCATAAGTGCAGGTACTACGGAAACAAAGCACGGTGTAAACCTTAAGTTTAAATTAATTTCATAGACACGCTGCCGCTGGCGTTTGTCATGCCTACGACGAATATGATATTCACGAGATACAAGTTTATTGAGAAGGCGTAGGGTGTAAGCGAGCCTTTTCATCACTTTGTAAGGGAGTTAAAATTGCTGTAATGGAGTTAAAATTGCTGGTGAAGGACTGTGCTTATGCAAACGAATAGGAAAGCAGGGTGTAAAGCTTAAGTTTAAATTAAGTTCATAGACAGGCTGCCGCTGGCGTTTGTCATGCCTAAGACGAATACGATATTCGCAAGATACAAGTTTACTGAGAGGACGCAGGATATAAACAAGACTTTTGATCACTTTCTAACGGAGTTAAAATTGCTGGTGAAGGGCTGTGCTTTTGCAAATGAAAATGAGATGGTCAGGGATAGAATAGTGTTTGGCACAAACTCCGTGAAAGTGGGAGAGAAACTTTTAAGTGCTGGGTCTGAGGTAAAATTAAATAAAGCCGTGGACATCGCAAGATCGCACGAGATATTCGGGAGACACAAGTTTAATGAGAAGACGCAGGGTATAAAGCCTCAATGCTAAAGACCTGCTGAAGTCATGGAGAACGTGGAAGGACGAGTTCAGATTATACACAGAACTTGCAATGCCAGAGGCAGAGGAAAACACTAAGGTCAGATTATTCCGTTATCTTATTGGAGAGAGCAGCAGAGAATTGTGTCATGCGCTGACCAGTGATGTAAGACCTGATCAGTTAACCATGAGATTGATGATACGTAAATTTGATAAACATTACAACCCAAAAATAAACGAAACTGTAGAGAGGTTCAGATTTTTCTCAAGAAATCAGGCAAGGGGAGAAAATATAGACAACTATGTCACAGATCTGAGAGTGTTAGCAGGCACATGGAATTTCGGGGAGATTAAAAAATTCTCTTATACGTGACCGAATTGTGTGCCGAACCAGTGATGCAAGTTTGCAACAAAGATTACTGAGAGAAGGCAAACTGACTTTAGAGAGGTGCATACAAATATGCAGAGCCACAGAACTGTCGAAGGAGAACAGCAGAACAGTCACATGGGCCTCCTCCCATTCTATACTTCTCCCAGTGCGTTAATCTAAACCCTCCATGGGCGAACATTATCATAAGGCTTAACAATCTTATTGTTACACCGTCTAGATGCACCCAACCGTCCTTATTACGGAGTCTTCCTTGCTTTACTGCTGGCTGATTCTTTCCATTCACCTTCCTAGCTCTTTATTTAAACAGTTTTCCTCCTCACTTTTCCGCTCCTTCGCTGTCTTCTCCCTTTTCGTTCAAAATACGCACCTCCTTCCCTTTTCATAGTCAGCTCCCCTTACGTCACACCATGGTACGTTTAGCACAAGTTAATACCGGGAATGCCTGTTAAACATCTTACATTCATGAGTAGCGATTTAGGTAGTGAACACTTCGATGAATGAAACCTGTTATCTTTACCATCCATCCATCCATTTTTCAACCCACTGAGTCTGAACACGGGGGTCTGCTGGAGCCAATCCCAGCCAACACAGGGCACAAGGCAGGAACCAATCCCGGGCAGGGTGCCAACCCACCGCAGCTGTTATCTTTACAACGGTTGAAAAACACAGAATGTAACTCCAAAACAACACGTCCTCCAAATACGAACCTGATTGAAAGAAATAATGATAATCAAATCCTTAATGACAGCAACACTCATAACAGTCACAAAACAATTACATTGACAATCAGGTTATGTTATTTTTAAAATGTTTCCTTTTCTTTTTCATAACTTCTTTAACACAGTACTTCTCCGCTGCGAAGTGCGGGTATTTAGCTATCTATACTAATAAAAGGCAAAGCCCTCACTGACTGACTGACTGACTGACTGACTCACTCACTCACTCACTCACTCACTCACTGACTCATCACTAATTCTCCAACTTTCCGTGTAGGTAGAAGGCTGAAATTTGGCAGGCTCATTCCTTACAGCTTACTTACAAAAGTTAAGCAGGTTTTATTTTGAAATTCTATGCATAACAGTCATAATGGTCGACAACGTCTGCCATGTTGAACTTTCTTATTTATGGCCCCTTCTTCATGAAATTTGGTAGGTGGCTTCCCTGCGCTAACCAAAACCAATGTACATACTTATTTCGGTGGTATGATGCCACTGTTGGCGGCCATATTGAACTTTCCAACGGTCTTTGTTACTTATGGGCCCATCTTCAAGAAATTTGGTACGTGGGTTCCCAACGCTAACTGAATCCTACTTACGTACATATATACGTCCATAGCCTGCAACTTGTCGCCGTGAGCGGCGGTCCCCATCCCAACGCCTCCCACGTTGTTGGCTGCCTGCCTATATAAGGCCGTCCGTCGCTCCAGTCTCTTCATTCCCTTCCTTGCTTCGCCACGGGATTCACATCTCCCTACTGATAACTACAGCCTTTTATTTAACCCACGACATCTCCGCTGTTTTATTGTTCATTTATTACGATTATAGTTATTGTGTAGGTATTTTAGACTAAGTTTACATTGTTCAGGTACACATTTCCTTTATCATTCCAACCGTACCCCCATTACCATGTCTATCGAGGTGATCACCATCGATCAAAGAACTGTCAATTAACGGAGTGGTTTCCAAGCCCGGAGATGGCACCTGCCTTTTCTATTCTCTGTGTTACATATTGCACGGCCATATCAGACTCACTCTTGATATCCGGAGGAACATTGTGTCTTATGTATTGAATGACTGGGACAGGTTCAAGGTGTGGACTGATGACGGTACAGGAGATAATTAGACTACACAGGAGCACTAGAAGAGTGAAATGCTTAAGTCCTTCACCGATGGATCTGCATGTGAGTTGATGGCTGCCGCTGTATTGTTAGGTTGTCACTTTCAAGTGTACCGAAATGGCCAAATATTTTACACCTTTCGACAACCGCCAATGCCTCTTAAACATCTTAGATTGACAGGTGACGATTTCAGTAGTGGACACTTTGATGTTTATGAATGTTTCAACTCTCAAAAGCTGGATGTGATTTTATCGATGAAACCGGTTGTGTGCTTACAACGCTTGACAGATGCCAAATGTCACTTCAACACAACAAATCCTGCAAATACTGTCGTCATTGAAACAAACCATGAAACTCAAACCGATTACGACAGCAGCAATCCAAGCTGTGAGATTTGAGACAAGATTACTGTTCACATGGCCAACTGTACGTTACATGCTCATGAGTAAGCTCAACGCACAGCTTGGTCATATTACAACCGGAGGGCCGAACTCACAATGTGGTATACAAAGAGATCCTTAACAAATAATTATTGGTATATTTTCCCTCAGTTTAAAAAGGTTAAATTTTCTTCTTAATAAAAATTTTAATGCAGTACTTCGCCGCTGCAAAGTGCGGGTATTTTACTAGTAATATAATAAATATATAAAGAATATGCTTCTAATGATGAAATGAGAGGTCTCGGTCAAATAAATATAGAATATTGAATATATATATATATATATATATATATATATATATATATATATATATGTGTGCACAGTCATGAATGCCTGTTAACGAGTAAAACTGCCTTAAAATGCCTGGCCTGAATTGGAATAGGGATATTAATTAATCCCGTCAAAATACAAGAGGCGATCTTGTCAAATTGGCCACAGTGCATGGGGCTTGGAAGAAAACCGACACCTGTTGGCGACTTGTGGTAAGCATCTGCTAACTATGGTATGTGAGTGGACTTTTAAGTTCAAAGCATAATTATAAATGTGGGAATAAACAACTAAACTAAACCGCACAAAATAAATTGAAACAACAGTTTTAAATTTATAGCACGAGACTGGTTGTCCAGTAAAATGAAACGGCACCCACGTGGGCAACACAGATTAATCAGCTGCCGTACGAAGTCTAATATCTACCTGAAAAAGTAAATGTTGTTTTGGGGAACACGTAGTTAAATAAATTACATCGCTAGCCATTAGAAAACAATATTGAAAAGCTATAAAGAACTGCACGTTATTTTTTAGAGTTGAGGAAGGCAGACAGACATACAGGCAATGCACTCACCATGCCGTTTGACGAGTAATTCCAGCGGGTCTGGTAGTCAAAAAAACGTAAAGATAAAAATAAAGCCAACAGCGATAAAATCCAAAATAAAATTGCACTCGCTAAAATAACTTGTAGAAATCTTTAATGGCATAATAGCAGCCCGATGTAACATAAAATACACAGTTCGTCCACGTGTTAAAACACAGTCGGTGAGCGGTGCAGCTGTTCGAATCACCCTGCCTAAAAGATTAACGGTTAAAGGTTAAAAGTTTTGGCAATATATAGTGTACTATTAAGTATTTGCCGTGTGTTTAAACACACAGAAATTATTGAAATAGCCTTTTAAATATAGTTTAAATTACGAACCTACGTTATAAGCTAATGTTTTAAAAAGAAACTGTAAAATGGTGTACATATATAGCACTAAAATGTAAAAGAGCTCTAACATAAAAAATGGAAAAGAATAAATACATTTAGTTTTTTTTTAATTTGCAATAAGAAGCATGTCTCAATTACCTCTTGAGAGTACTGGCCATACTTATTAAGAATGGATTAATTGGATAAGTGTGAATTTAAAAATGAGACAATTTCTCACATGACAAAGAAAGATAATTATCTATATGTTTAATTGGTGTAAACTAAAAAAAAAATGTCTGCACTGTTGTTTAAAGCTTGTAAACAGGCAAAAAACATATTTCCTTTTAAACGCTGATCAAGTTTAAAGGAAAAATGCCCTTTTTACCATATTGCATGAGAGGGGAGACAAGTTTTTGTGAGAATGTGCATGAATGGAGGTTGTGTATTTTGGGAACCATAATGGAAAAGTATGATGGCGCAGTGGTTAGCACACTTGCCCAGTGATACGAGATAAAAGTTCAAGCATGTATATTTTTCTTATCGAATCAGGATATTTTTTGTGACCGCGTAACTTTTTCTGGGAATACTTTCTTGTTGTGGAATTGTGCTGCGTGATTTCCCGATGAGTGGATTTTCCTCGCTGTCGCTGAATCCAAGGATCGGCACGGAAATATTTTCCTTGATTGTCGCTAAATCGGGGTTCGCCACAGAATTTTCATGATATGGATATTAGTGCGTATGAAACTGAGGTAAGATGTACTCCTAAATTTAATGAAAGTGATACCAGCTTGCGGCCTGAGAAGTTGTTTGATTGTAATAATAAGCATGAAGGAAAAGATGCATTTAAGTGTGTTGCACAATGAAACCTTATAAATAAACAAAAAAGCACAACCTCAAGTGTGTTTATAGCACGTGTAAGAGAACTTTATTCTGTGAATGAAGTGTTATTGTAAAAGAGAACGTGAGTATGAGAATATGTGAAAATATTTGAAAGAATGAAGCAATTGCCAAATACTGTATGTTGAAATGACTGAAACGAGTGAAGGCTGCTTGTTTGTGAACGAATTTCTGCTTTAGCCAAGTAATTTTGCTTGGGCATAAAATGGGATTTA
>NW_024379033.1:0-35965 GCF_016835505.1 Polypterus senegalus
TTTTCCTAACCTTTTTAAAAAAAATAAAGGGCCCCCCAAAAAAGTAATTTTTTTTTGGGGCAAAAACTTGGGGAGAAAACGGGAAATTAGTCATGGAGGAGAACAAGTCCACTGGGGGGTTTTTTTTTACTACAAAACCCGACTGTTCTTTCAGGAAATTGGGGTCTCAGTTATAAACCCCTGCCCAATCTAAAATCCTGTTAAATTTTTCATTTGTAGCCTTCATGTACATAATCAGAAGGTATATTTTATAAATAAAGAAATTATGTTTTGAACTGTTATAATGGAGCTTTGTGTCTTGGGGTTCCAGTTGTTTTTAAAAATTTAAAAATTTACTGAACACACCCCTTTTAAAAAATAGCAAAAGTTCTGATTTCAAAAAATGTCTTGTTTTTAAATAATAAATTTTATCATAAATTTTTGGTACTATTACCCCAAAAGTAATTTATGTTTTTTGTTTGTTATCCCGCAGTGGTTATCGTGGGGTCAATCCTAACCCAACGCCCCCCTCAAACCCCTTTTAAAAGGGGCCCCGCGTGTGTGTGTATTTCCCCCCTGATAGATCCTGGGAGACCCCGCTGCCTGTGACCAGGCCCTGGATAACAGGATGGGAAAGACAGATTAATTATATTTTATTATTACAGTTGCTATTATTATTTTATCCGTGGGGTTTAAAAATTATGAATATTTTAAA
This sequence comes from Polypterus senegalus, assembly GCF_016835505.1. Classification (NCBI taxonomy): domain Eukaryota; kingdom Metazoa; phylum Chordata; class Cladistia; order Polypteriformes; family Polypteridae; genus Polypterus; species Polypterus senegalus. Next base: position 695 of record NW_024379033.1, read on the forward strand.
TGGATGGAAAAAATAGGGGAAAAAAAGTATTATTATTTTTTGGGTTGTGTAAGGGCTTGGGGCCCCAGCAAACACATCTTTGTAATGTGGTAGATAAACAAAATCCCCAGAATTAAACTCAGGCCAATATGGTGAGAACTTGAAAACGTCTGATTTGGGCAGTAGTGCTAAATGCTCCCACTTTACCATTTATTACATTTTAAAATTGCAAAAAATTTCCTATTAAAAAAAAAATTTTATTAATGGGGAGAAAATTTTCTATTTTTAAAACTGTTTTTAGATCCACATTATTGGCCCCCCAAATAATTTGCCCCCTATGAAATACTTTTTGTGAAGAAAAACAAAAAAGATAAAAATGTTTTTTGGGGTTTTTTAAAAACCTGCGCAATTTTTTTTATTCTTGCATAGTTTTTTTTCTTGTGTTATTTTTTTTTTTCTTAGTACCTTTTATCATAATTTTTTTAAAATAATATCTGTCTAAAAACCCTTTGTAATAGGTATAATTAGGGGAAAAAAAAAGACAAAAAAATATGGTTCGAAACGTTTTCAATCAGGGAAAATATCTAAGCATAAAACATTTAAAATCCATATACTTCCCGGACTTTAAAGATATGGGGTTTTTTTTTTTTTTGAAAAAAAATTTAATTTAATAATGAAAAAACAGATGTCCCAAAGAGTTTAAAATGTCTAGGAAAACCTTTGATTAATTAAAATGCTTCATAATGTATTCCAAAAAAAATTTTAGTCCAGTAGACTTAAACACTTCTGCATCAATAAATTTGAGGGTATGCATATTCAGATGGCTTAGTGCAAATATAGTTCAAAATTTGCACATGAATAGTTTGTATTTTTTTGTTTAAAAATTTCCCAGAAAAAAAAATATGAACAAAAGCACTAACTTTACAAATTACACATGAAACATATTAAACATCTGTTAATGTTTAGAATTCACTTTTTCTGACAAAGGGGCAGCCTGGTCCAGTCAAAATTTCTGTGCTCTGGGTAGACTAAAACCTTTTCAGAGTGAGTTCCCTTTTTTTTGTAAGATTCTGTGAGCCTCCAGCTTTTTTTTGGAAAAATTAGAAGCTCTGAGAGGGCATTGATTTATTCTGATTATTTTTCATCGGGGAAACAGATAAAATTTTGGGGAAAAATTATTACATACAGGTCACCTTCTTATTTCTATGTAAAATTTGCATTGGCTTTTCTTTTTGAGTGGATCTGTGAAATGATACAACAAGTATGAAAGGGTTTTGGGTCTTTGATGTTTTTTTGTGTCTAGGGAAAACAAGAACTGTGAGGGGTTTTCCTGGACCCATTTACGCAAAAAAGCCCCTTCCCAAAAAAAAAGCTTAGAAAAAAAAATTTTAAAAATCAAATGAAACCTTGCTAACACCCAAACCCCCCGTTTTGACATGGCTCTTTTTGCCTGAAAAATAAAAAGGGTTTAAAAAAAGGGGCCCTGTTCTGTTTTGAGTTAGCGGTTTCTTAAATTGATGTTAGCAAAGGGGAAGGAAAAGAAAAATTAAATAAATGCTTCTCCCGTCTCTTTAAGTAGGCAGTCTGCCTGCAGAATGCTATCTTCAGGCGGGGGCCCCGCAGGAGGGGTTTTTTAAGTGGAACGCCTTAGTCTGGGCCTCCCGCCTCCCTGACTGCTGAAACTTATTTTGGATCTTGTGCTCTGCTTCCCTGCCTGCTGGCTGTGATGTTTAACAAAAAAAGAGAGAGAGATGGCTGGCACCCCGCCAACCCTTTTACTTACCTTTCCTACAACAGTGCCAGTTTAAAAATTTTTATCTTTGACATTTAAACAAATGTAACTTTTTTTAACATTTCAATTAATTTTAAAGGCAAAATATAGAAATAAAAATAAAGCCATTTCAACAGGCCCGGGGGGTTTTTGTTTTTTTATAATTGGGGAACCAAATTTTAATTATTTGGTTAAAATTAAAAACATGCATGTTTAACACCGGAATGACTTGCACTTTATTGGGGGAAATGGCGGAGGAATTTTAATTCAAACTTTTCAAAATTTGGTATCTTCATAATCTTTGGGCTAGTTCACATATTTTTTATTAAGTTTAGAATGTTGAATCAATGGATGCTTTTCCCATCATTAATTTGGGGGACCTAATAGGGAAAATTTCGACTTGGTTGTTTTCCTTCTTTTTCCATTGGCTGTTTGTCTGAAAACCCTTACCTGGGGGAATTATCAGTATTCAAATTAATAATGTTTTAAGACATTACAGACTTGTGTGGAATTCCACATTTATTAGAAGGACTATTATTGATGTATCCAATTCTTCCCCCTTTTTGTCTGCAAACTTTATTTGAATTTCTTTGGGGAGGATTCATAAAAACCCACACTAACATATTTTTAAATTTCATATCTTTTGTATGTGAGTTGCACCCTGCCTTTCCCCCTGATCTACATATATTTCCCACATTTATAATACATTTTATCTTGTATCTACTTTTACATTGGGGTGTAAGGGAAACTAAAACAAATTTTACTGGTATAAGTTTTTTTTATTTGGGGATTCCTGTCTCCAGGGGGACCTATGTTTATTTTTTTGGCCTGTTGATTCCCTGTGAAATTCACATGTTCCCCTTTGATTTTTGTGGGGGACTTGTTTCTAAATACTACATTTCCCCCCCACACCCAAAAAAACATCCCGCTCCATAAATTACTTGATTAATTGCTCATATGTTCACTCTTTGTGAAACTGATTTTGCATCCTATAGTGATCTTTTCTATGTCCCTTTACATTTTTTGGGGACCCAACTTTTGGGGTTTGTACTGCAGGAATAGGCTCAAGACCCATAAAAAGGTTCAACATATTTTTTGAACCCTATGGATCAGTCTGTGAAAAGGGTATTTTATTGTCGTTTGAAATATTTTTACTGTCATATTTATTTGCTGGGACATATAGTTAAAAAAACCCAATTTTTTTTTTCATGTTGTAAAAAGGGTTTGGGGTTTAACGGGGTGACATTGTGGCTGCGGGGTACATAGTTTTATAGATACCCAAAAAACTACAGACAAAAACCCAGGGGAAAAAAAATTAGGTAAAAAATGACCTTCGGGGAAAAAAAAGGGGCCCCTTTTTTTTTTCCAAGCTGGCAATGTTTTAATTTTTTTTCCAAAAAAACCCTTTTTGAATGTACGGGAAATGGGTATTTCCATTGATGGAATGAGAATTTTTTTCCCCCACTGAAAATTTCCTTTTCCCCAAAATCAAAAAAACCCAACAAATTTTTATATATACATTACATATATTTAATAATCAGTGTAAAACCATTGCCCTATTCATTTTAACTCTACCATGTCCTTTTTTCAATTTTTGATTTGCCCCTTTAGTGTGCAGTCAATGATGCAAAATGCTGTTTGGTTGAGGTTTGGGGCTTTTGGGGGTCTTTGGGGATATTTTCCCGATATTTTTTTTTGATGTTAAGTCCCAATAGCTTATGTACAGTACCCTTTAAAAGTGTTTTGCTTTTACCATTTTTTTTAAATCTTGGTTTGGGGTTTTAAAAGTTGTGTTATTTAACTAGTTTTGTGTTTTTTCCCGGATTTTGGCCGGGTTTTTTTAAAGGATGGGAAAAAGAAGTCTTTTAGGTTTTGGTTTTTTTGTTTGGAATAACTTCCCTGGAAAATTTTTAAAACCAAATTTTCTTTGATGGGTTTTCCCCTACGTTTTAAATTTTGAAAAATGGATGGGAAACAAAATTAAAAATGGGTGTTTGGTATTTAAATTTTTGGGGCCCTTTTTCCTTTAAAAAAATTTGGGGCATAGCATTGACAAACAGAATAAACAGATGGAAAAAATTAGAGGGCAAAACCCCCCTCCTGCCTCCTCCCGGCTCAATTTGTTTTGGGTGCCACCTGCTTCGTCATCTTTTCCCCAAAAAAGGGGTGTCAGTTTTTACTTGCCAGTTCTCCCACAACAACAGGTAGACTGGAGGGATTTCTCTTTATGACCTAAAAAACCACTAGTCTCATTAATCTTTCATTCCAAATACTACTAGGAAGTCATGTTTTTCTATCGGGGCGTATTGATAAAACTTTTTGTTTGGTGGAGGGATGTAATAATAAATTAAAAAAAAAACAAAAAAAAAAAAAATACCCACAGTCGGCCTAATTAAAATTAACAAACCGGTTCAAAACATAGGGGATTATTCCAAAAGGGTAACAAAAAAAGGTTTTTAAATTTAATTCAGATTGCTGCAAAAAGGGCTATAAATTGGATTCAGGTTATTTGCTGGACTGACAAATTTTTAAAATTTCAAATCAGGGGGAAAATTATTTGTTTGCTAACAAAGAGTTCAATTGGTTTTCTTTAGCATTCTTGCAGTTTTTAAACCCTTTCTTTATGTTTAAAAAGTTTTTTTCAAGGAAACTACATTAAACAGGATGGCATTTTAAAAATTTTTCATCTACAGTCAAAAAAAAAACCTTTCATGTAGTTTTTCACATTCATTGTGCATACACCGTTTTAAATTTTTTTGTAAAAGATGTGTTTTTTGCTGGATTGATAGAAAATTTTTTTCTGTGATACTGGGTACCACAAAACTGGAAAAAAACAATGCCAATGTTTTGTTCTCCCCCCTCCCTACTAATTGTTCCCAAAAAGCAGGGGGGAACCCCTTGAATTCAAGTGCAAAGACTTACATATATTATAAAAAAAAGAGCAGGGGGAAAGGGGGTTTTGGGTAGTCCCACTTGTGTTCTGATCTTGCTAAATATAACTCAGAGTGTGTGTTTCCCCTTCAATACTGGACCCAAAAATTTAAAATAAAAAACGATTTCTTTTTTTAGGACCTTTTGCATCACAGCACTAGTCTTTTTATTATGTCTGCATCCATGGCCCCTTTTTTGAGTGTGGCCCAAAAAATACAAATATTCCATTCAATTTTCCTTTTTGAACCTGTTTCTTCTGGTTTCATGATGAATTTGAAATATAAACAATGAAAAAATATACCCACTGTAAAACCTCATTGGTTGTATATTTTTTTTTTTTTGGATCTTTTTGGGATATTTACTTTTAAGAAATAAATTTTTGTTTTTTCCACAAAGGATATTATATTTCCTGGAAGGTTAATCATTGATGTTTAACACTTTGTTCTGATCATAGACTCTTTGGGTTTTGTGTGGAGGAGTTTGTTTTTCTTCCAGAAAATTTTTTTCCCTTTCCTTAGGGGGGATTGGCTGCTGTCATTCTTCAAGACTGTTATGAATTGTGGCAGTTCTATTCACAAAAATCAGGGGGTCAAATAATTTATTTTGTTTGAAATCATGCGGTTTTGCAACAGGTGTAGGCTTGCCCTTGCTTTGCCCTGCATGACAGCAGAAACTGTCTTCCATGACACCAATAAGGTGTGTTTGTTTTTTTGGGGCTCAAAGTGGAATCCAGCACTGCTTTGTTTTATTCCTTCCCCCTCCCTTGTCTTCAAAATTTACTGTGTCTTTTTTGGGCTTTGGGTTTTTTTCAAGGCCCAGATACACCAGGTGGTTTGTTTAATCAACCACATTTGACCCTTGGTGAATGAGGCTAAGGAACAATAATCCTAAATTTATGTGGCTAATGTTTTTCATAAAGCCAGCTCAGATTTTTTTTTATAACTGACATCAATTTTGTTTGGGAATTTAATTTCATAAAGGGGTTTTTTTGTTGTTAAAGACTATCATCAAAAAAAAAAGCTAAACATAAGTGTTTTTCAAACTGTCTAAACCACAAAGCGGTACACTGCCAACTGGTGTATTAAGGGAAATGTCTATAAGATATCACATGTTAATTGATTAGGTCAGAAAAACCCACATAAGATGGTTATAAATAGAATACTTTTGAGTAATTTTCATATTGTATTTTTGCTCTTCAAATTTTAAATTTCAGATATTTTTTTCCTGTTTTAAGAAAGAATGTACATTTTGGGGTGCTAGAATTTCGAGTTTGTGATCCACCATGGGTTCATTCTTCTGTGTTTTGGGGAAGTTCCTATTCAGTTTAGCACCTTCATCCAACTAATTTTTTGGGTTTCAGATAGTTTTTGGGTTTAAAAGGCTAATTTGTTTTATCCCCTTTTAAAATGTTTTTAGTTTCTGGGAAAAAAAAAGAGACCAAAGACTAAAATTTTTGAAAATGAAAAAAATGTGAACATTTAAATGTTCTTTTTTCTGTCCCGTTGAAGTTGTCTCGGGTTTTTTGTGTTGCTAATTGTGAAAATCTGTTTAGAATCTAGATGGGTTTCGGTTTAAAAAATTTAAAAAATTAGTGTTCGAGCTTTTCACTATGCTTAAAGAATGGGATAACTTTGATTTTAAGACAGGATAATTTCTATTTTTTTTTTGGTTTATTGTCAATATTTTTTTTTGTTTCTCATGCATTGTAGTGGGGCTAGATAAAGAAGTCAAAACATCCCCAAAAATTTATGTACGTTTTTTTGTAGCCAATTTTTTTTATTTTGTTTATATATATTTAGTTTTAAAATGCACAGCTCTCTTCTACCTTTTTCATACCAAAGGGTGCTCAGAAAGGGAAAATGTTAGAAAGCATCATGTTTTTTTCCTTCTGTAATGATGTTAAAAACCAGAGATAGCTAGTTTATAAAAATAGTTTTGGCTTTTTTTTACATATATCCAAGGAGGAAGAAATTATTGACAGCATTGGAAAATAACATTAATCAAAAAAAAATAGTATTTCTTTCTTCTGTCTTTATTCTATATTTTTTTTGGTTAAGACAAAGTGGTTACCCTCGGGTTATTAAATGGCAACCCAAAAGGGGGAATAAGGGGTAGTCTGTGGTGGCTAAAAAATTAGCTCTAACACGGGAAAGCAATAAATATGAGGGGGGCTTTTTTCAGAATTGATCTTTTAAAAAGTGGTGTTTCGGGAATCAGTCCGGACCCCTGTCTTTTAATCCCATACATAAACAATATGACAAGTATATAAAAAAAGCTGGTTTTCTGATTATAGTAAAGTAAATAGAAGGACAGATAATGTACAGTAAGTTAAAATTTTTCATATATTATACAAACATGGGCAGTTTATGGTAGATAAAATTTAATGAAAGTGTATGTAAAGTCTTCTAGCAAAAAAACATTTTAATTTGAATATCAATGGGGGGTTTGATCCTTGAAAGTACACCTCATGTTAATTTCTTAGGAGTCATAGAACTCATTTATTTTAAACCCAGTATACTGGAAATAGAGCCCCAAAATATATTAAGTTAAATATTAAAAATATGTGGGTATGCTTTAAAGGGGGAGGATATACTTAAGTTTTATAATGCACTTGTGAGGTCTCATCTGGGTATTGATTCAGTTTTGGGTTAATCAAAATTAACAGTGTAAGAAAATTTAAGAAGAGTCATTATGCGAGGGATAAGGGAGGAGCATGAAAAAAGATTGAGGGTGTTGAATCTTTTCAGTTTAAGAAAAAAAGAAAAAAAGGTGTGGTGTTTAAAAAGATAAAAAATCAGAACCATTGATTCCCGTTGTTACTTTAAAATAAACTCTGCCAAAAAACACGGACGGGTTGGACCCTTTGGGAGATTTTAAATACTGAAAAGGGTTTTTTTTTATCAAAAAAAATTATATGGAATAAATTCCAAGTAGGTTTGGGGGGGTTTAAACCGCCACCCCTATATTGATGTTTTTTTAGGTGAATCAAGGATGGGTCATTGGGCTAAATGGCCCTTTTTATCATAGTTTTTCTAGTGTTCTAATGTTTAATGTGTGGTAGAAAAAAAAGTATGTTATTCTCATTCTTTTATATAATAAAAAAAAAGTGAATTTTTTCCCAACTTTGTCCAAAATTTTCATTTGTTTTTGAAAAACAGCCAGTAACTATATAAAATGAAAAGCTGGTCTACATTTTTCAATCAATGGAAACTGCAAGGCTGGTGGAGGCCCTGTTAATAGATTATTTCCCCTTTCCATGGTTTTTTAACTGTCCCAGAATGGATTTTTTAAATTGTGTGTCAGTTTATCATTTGAATTCCACAGTGGTTTTTGCCTTTTTTTAATTAGATCTAGTACAGTTTTTATTTAATATTAATTTGGAAAACAAAACCTTTAATAAATTTTTAAATTCTACTGAATTTTAGACCTTGCATGGATAGCCCAGGCTTGCCAATGGAACAGCTCATATAACACAAAAGTTTGTGTATTTTTTTTGGGATAAAAAAAAGCTTGGTTTCTTATAGAAAAAGTACAAATGTTTAAACAAGATTTCCCCAAAAGGTTAGGGATGCTGCATTTTTTAATTCCCCGAAAAAAAAGGAACATCTGGAACTAACACTGAAAAAAAACTGAAAATGAATTTTTCTAAAACATGTATTTCAGCTATATTACCCATAAAGAAAACTGATGGTGTTTTACCAACCCTTTCATCGAAAAAATAATCAATGTTTTGAAGCGTTCCTAAACAAGTTCAGTTTGCTTATTTATAATTGTACAGGTACAGTAGACCAGTCTCAGAATATTTTGAATCAAAAGGGTTGGGAAAGAAACTATTAAATTTTGCTCAGCTATCTTTTTATCACTCTTACTACTCTCTTCACTATTTGGGAAATGAGACCACATCATAAACCTAATCAAGCTGTGCCTTACATAGCACAGGGGCTTCCTGATAAGATAAGATCAACCCCAGGATGACTTCAGGAGTAGGTCCCCGTATTTTATATGAAAATTGCTTCACCTCAGACAATTTTCACTAGTGGGGCCTGTGAAAAAAATTTTCCCATCAAGTAATTCCTAAAAACCGAAAACCGCACATCTTACTTTTTATATTGAACAGTAACATTACAAACTTCTCAGACAGTTGGAAGGTTTTTATACAGTTGGTTTATATGGTAAAAAAATTGTGCCAAAAAAATTCTCCACAGATATGACTTAGAAAAAAAAAATTGTACCCGTTTTTCAGGCTGTTGCTGCAATTATTTGAAAATAGATAATAATGTTTTAAACCCACCTCTGCCTCATTAGGGGTATTTCTTTACTATACTTCCTTAAATTATTTTTTAATTTCACTTGTTAATAAATGTCAGCACATTTAATAGTTAACTGTTATTTCGGTTGGGCTATTTGGCTTACTGTTGGCGTAAAAACCAGAGAAATTTTAAAAATTTTAGTTGTATTTTTTTACGGTTCACCGATATCATAGCTTTTAAACACTAGAGGTAAAAACATGCCCCCATAATGTTGGGGAAGGGAAGTTTTTTATTGTTTACCATGTGCTCTGCATTTAAAATTCAAAAAATTCAGGCATGATTAAGGCTTGAATGTAAGGGTATTTCATACATTTTCCAATGCAAAATAACATTTTTTATACATGGTCTGCCCTTTTGCATGGAAGTGACTGCTTGAAGTCGCTTTTGTCACCACACTTTGACTTGCCATTACCTGATCGGTTATCCCACCCCAATAGGGGTTAAATAGTTTTGGGGTAATACCAAAGTTGTCATTTCATTTAACCAATTTTGACGGACATCTGTAAAAACCCATTTTTGCCTATGTTTTTTCTTAAATTTGGGTTGATTTTATATTATGTCTTATGATAAAGTTCCTCAAACCCTCTGATCTTTCATTTGTATGATGTCAGGACTGTCCCTTAGAAGAAGATAAAATTTAAAGACATTAATGGGAGCTGCCCCATATTTTAAATATAGAAAAAGTTTTTTTTAAAACGCCTGTAGGGGGTTTTTTCAGGGTTTTTACAGTTGCAAAAAAAGTTTCTCATGTCGAAAGTTTCAAATGAACGGGGTTTGACCAAATATCCCTGAAAAATTAAGAGAGTAAGAGTTTAATTTTTTGGGGAAAGTCATGGAGTTGATAATTTTGCAGTATTTAGTATGAATTTTCCCCAATTCAAAAACATTTTATTTTTATTTCTAAAGCTATCTATATATTCATGAGATCATGTCTCAGGGCTTTTTTAAAAAACAAGAAAATCCATCTGAACCCAACCCAAAATTTGTTTTAGTGAGGATAATGATGATAAGGAAAATCTTTTATGAATTTTTCATGAGGGTTTTTTCTTGTTACTTGAAGGCTGTGTCTTTTTTTTTGGGGGGTTTCAGGGAAAAAAACATAACTAGCGCCAACTGGGGGATTGTTTGTCAGGGAAATTTTAAACCAAAATTTGGGCGTAAAGAAAGGTTTTTTGGGTTAAAAGCGACATTTCTTTTCCAGAAAATCATTGAAAAAAATATATATATATTTTTACTAAAAATAAATTTCTCAGAACAAGAAAAAAAGAAAGTAAAGAAAAAAATATTGTTTTTTAAAGTAAAAAGAGCTTACCCGGACAATATGTTTGCTTTTTGATTAATACTTGCGAACAGATACATCCAACAAACATTTGCACACACCTCACACAAAATATTTTAGGCTGTGTCTGTAAAAATTAATAGTATGATTAAATACTGAAACGAAATTTGGTATAACTTTGCTTTTTACATAAAAACCCCCGTTCATTTTTATTCTTATAATTTTTTGGTGAATTCTTAATTTTAAGTGAACTTAAAAGTTTTATTTACCTTCATTCATTTTTTTCAAGGATATTGAAACAATCAATTGAAGATTATTCCCAAAAAAAAAAAAGCAAAGATTACGTGGGATGTGCGGGTAATCTTTTTTGAATGACTAACAAATAAAATACAGTAAATGGTAAAATTTGCAGTGATGGGAGGGTTTCCCTTTGATGCAGTATTTGTGGTATTTAATTGGCTGTGAGGTTGATTTTCCTAAAAAAATGTTTTTATATCCTATTTATTTGCAAACAGTTCATTTTTTAAAATTAAAAAATTTAATCCCTTTCGCCATCACTGCCCTTTTTTTTAAAAAAGGGGGCTTTTCCCCCTTTCCCCCCCCCTTTTGTTTTTTTTTTTTTTAAAATTTTTTTTTTAAATTTTTCAAATTTTTTTTTTGCATTTTTAAAAATTTAAAAACCATTAAAAACAAAATTTTTGGAGAAAATTGTCTTTCTAAAAACCTTTCTATTTTTTTTTCCCTTAAAAATTAATTTTTTAAGTTTCCCGGGGTTTTTTTTCATAAAAAATTATAAATTCTTTTTAAAAGTTTTCCGTTTTTTTTTTTTTTTCCTAAATTTATTTTCTTTTTGCGTTAAATTTGCATCACTTCTCCGTGATCATCAATATACATCGACCGAATTGTGTATTCTTTGAAATTCAACTTGTGTTTGCTTTAACTTTCGGGGATCCAGATTCTCATAGCGATGGTCATTTATGAAATCCACATTTGCATTGAATGATGTGAATGCGAAAAGACTTTTTCTCTACTTTGCTTTTATTTCTGCCCTCGATTTGTCCTGCTATTTTTCAATTACACCTGGTTTTGATGATTAGTCACCTTTTGTTTTGGATCCATCTTTTCTATGTTTTCTTTGATACTGTGCGACTGACATGATAAAGTGTCAAAAAAGTTTTACAAACAATCCCCGATTTCCCTAACCCCAAACACAACTATCTAGAACCCTCTCAACCCCCCCTCCCCAGGTCTGCCCCCTTACCACTCAATCAATACCTCACTATCAGTCTTCCGTGCGTCTCCCCCCTTTCCCTCAATCAGACTGAACAGTCATTTAAAAAACCAAAAAGGGCCTCAACCTGCCGGGGGCCCTTCAATCAATTTTACTGCTTTCATATTTTTTCATTTCTCTGCATGTGTATTGGCCATCGTTTTTTTTGACCCTTTTAATTCAATTTGCTTTCATAATCTCTTATCTGCCTTTTTTCTCTCCGGCCTTTGGTCTCATTTCTCCATATTGTCCTTATCGTTTGCATCGTGCTGAGAGCACAGGAGGGTTGTGTGCTAAGTGCTTTTACATGTCTGAGTTTTTTTTGATGGGTGTGCTCTTATATGATATCTCTTGTAAGTAGGGCATGTCTTGCAAGAATCTCATTTCCGTCCCTGAGACAACCCTGGGAAATCTCTTTGGCACCAATCTCATGTTCGGTCCCTGCGGATGCTCCGTGGCAAGTCTCTTTGTCCGTGGGTCTTTTAAATGTCTCCCCGATAATTTCAGAAGATCACATGATCATATGAGCCTGTTTTGCTTTCCAGGATTTTTTTTAAATTGACAGATAGGTGCAGTTCTTTTATTTAAACACATACTTTACTGCAAATCAAGGCTATATATAACAATCAACAAATAAATAAAGTGCTTCAATTTACTACCGATAAATTAAATTGCAATCAAATGTTTTAAAACTTGGCACTGAGGCACAGTGGGGCAAAGCAAAAATACAGAGCATGTCACCATTTTGGGGTCAATTAGCCATTTCCAAGCACAGACCTACATTATAGTTGCATTCTGCTCTAGGGATATTGGCAATTTTATATATATAGTAACTAAAAATTAAACATGTGTTTTACCTATAGGGCTACCTGTCAGTGAATCTTAAAAAAATCTAAAATCATTAGGCTGCTGATGTTTTTCTGCAAAATTATCTAGTTCATTCCTACATATGAAACACTGATTTTGTATGATACATCTTAAGAGACACTGTCTAAAATGTGTATCTGTTTTCAAGGTAAGTTGTTTTAAAACTTTGTCATCGTGTTCAAACTTTATCTTCTTGTTACTCATTTAAAAACATGAAATTTGTTTTTTAGATGTACTGAGTCCCATAAATTCTTACTTGCTTGTGTACCAACATTCAACACCACACACTGTTTGTGTTTTAATGCATAATTTTTAATACTCCCGTTACGGTTTATATTCATAAATCTGTGAAGACTCTAAATCTAACTTCGAGAAGAGTGTGTTATATAATGATGATTAAATTTAACTGGTGACAGGTAAATACTAAAAAACATATAGTATACACACTGTGGAAGGACCAGTTAATTGTCTCCTGCAAAAACAAAAAAAGAGCACAATAATCTGATTTCAGTTGTGTTGTGATAGACAGCACACTACAAAGCACAAAAGCAAGCAAATAATAGCCTTCTTCTGTGCTCAGTACAGACACAACATAAGGCCTGTATTATTTTAGATTTATAAATTTAAAGGTATAAATGATTTGATATTCTTTAAAGAAGACTATATCTTGATGGTGACTTTGTGCCATTTTTTGTTTTTAGTAAGACATTCACATCTCACTCATATGACAGACTAGATACAGTATTTAGCATTATTCAGCATTTGCATTAACAAATATTGTCTACCACCTTAATATTTTATATAAAGTCAGTCCTGAAGCTAACTAATTTAGATTTAAGTTTCCACAAAGCAATATGTTAAATGCAAGCTGTTTTGTATATCCTTTCCCAAATAATATGAATTGTAACCATCAAACTGAACTTTTTTCATATAACAGCTACACTGTGTTAATTTTTAAATCTTTAAATTCAGTCTTAAGATTAATTTTTTTTTATAAAGGTCTAAAGATGATCTTGTGGCACAATATACAGTCAAGTAAAAAATAAACACTTGCACTTTCAGTTCTATGGTTTTAATTTTAGACCATAATTAATAATATCAGGAGTTCACCAGGTAAATTAAATAAATCTAACCTCAGGATGACAACACAGAGCAAATTTAGATTTGTTTTGCTATTCAACAAAACCATATAAAAATGTTTTTTTAATTTTGTTTTGCCTTTTAATGCTTTGTTTGGAATAAGATTACCAAGATTAATTGCCAATAAATGAAACCCTCATTGTACACTGAAATTCTGGCTTGGTAAAAACATCTATAATGTTCAGGTAATGCAAGTATAGTATATTGGACTTTAAATACTGAAGCTGCTGGTGCAGTGTGATAGTGATAGGTTACTTAGCCTACCTGTTTTCAACTGTAAATAAAATGTAAGCAATTATAATTATTAACTGTAACTCACTATAAGATAGTATTTCAATGTCAAATGATACTGTATAAAATATATTTGTTTTGTACTGTTGTATAATTCTAGAGCCAATTAAAAACATCTTTTTTCAATGTAACTTAGACTTTAAAAATGACCAAGTATGATAAAGAATTGATTATTAAGTACCTGTGAAAACTGCAATTTTTGTTCTCATAGCCCATAAACCAGTGTTGCTTTGTAGTTCTTTACTTTGTTATCTTAAATTATTTTTTAAACTTTAAAATTTTTGAAACCAGGACTTGGTGGAAATTACCAAATTAAGAATCCCTCCTTTTCTTACTTTTTACTTGTAATCTGTGTGTATGTTACTTTAGAAAAGACAAAATTGTTATTTGTCATTGTTTTTTTCTGTCTTGGCTACTTGGCTATCTACTATAATTGATGTACTAATACGCTATAGACTTTAAGCATCAATGCCTAAATACTTATGGACCTAACTGTTAGTGTGTATGTATTTATATATTGTGACAGATACGGGGTGCTGTAGTCCCCTTTATTAATTATAATGTGCTCAAGCACCTCCACCTCCACTATACTTAAATAAATTACAATAACATTAATCAATAAACAATAATCAACCCTCCACATCTCCCACAGTCCTTTTATACTTCTTGACCCGGAAGAGTTTCTGTCCCTCGGTCCATGCGACTTTATAACACTTCTGGGTCAGGAAAACTCCTTTTCTTCAGCCCGGAAGTCCGTCATTTCCTCTGTCCCCTCAACTGGGAAGTACTTCCAGGCTATAAGGCAAATAGAAGTCCCTGGGCCTCCCTGCAGCGTCCCCTGGCGGTCCCCATGGTATCCAGCAGGGCTGTACATTAAAACTCAAGGTCCGTGAGGCCCTGCTGGAGTAGGGGCACCTCCATGTTCCTGGGAGGGCTCCATCTGGCAGCAGGGGTATTGGTCAGGATAACCTGCCAGCCATATACCACTATATATATATATATATATATATATATATATATATATATATATTGTAAGGACCGAGAGACAGTAGCAAGGGGTTGGGGTTTTCCCCCATTATATTGTAAATTACAAAAAAAAAACTGGTCAAAATTATAAACAAAATGTTCAATGCTGTGGCTCCTGCGTGCGGCCATTATTGGGGAGGAGCGAGGTGGAGGAATGCGGAAGGACCGCAGGGAGGATGGGAAGGATGCGTCAGGGCAAGATGGCGGAGGAAGGGCGGGAAGTTCGCACTGCGTCAATCCAGGCCTATGGTGCAGGAAGGTCTTTCTTTCTATGAGGAAGCAGAGGGAGAAAGTTAATCCCACCATTCCCTGGCGGCAGTGGTTTTCCCAGGTGCTATCGAATCAATCCGCGCCTCCTACCAGCGGCGCGTGCCCGATCCCCCTTAGCGGACCGTCAGGTGGGGCCCGGACCTAACCGGAGGTCGTAATAGAGAGGGCACGGCAGGGCCCTGGGGTGCCCGCCGATAAGTGACAGTGAACTTTATACGGCTGTAAGTCCAGGAACCCCCCCTGGTGCCCCGCGTTCGACTCTTTGTGTAGGGACATCCACTGAAGTGCAAGCGTGATCAGTCACCAAACCCAAATTAGCCCAGCAGGTAGCGAGGTGGGTCCTGCCCACTTTGGCCAAGGCCCCCCTCTCCACTGCAGCGTCGGGTCCCCGGGTCCATCAGTTCCGGCTAAGGTACATCACAGGGTGCCGACACCATCGGCGCTTGGTCACCGGGCCCGGGCCTGTGTCCGGGGCGTCGGTCTGGAGAATAAGCGGGACCCCAAATGAGGCGTCCGAACACGGGTCCGACGTTAGGGCCTTCTTTAGGTCACTGAGCGCTGTTCTGCTTTGTCGGTCCACACCGCTATAGGGGCGCCCTTTTTTCAGGTCAGTCAAGGGGTGCTGCTCTTCCCGGAGAACGAGGAACAAACGGCGGTAGTAACCCAAAACCCCAAAAGAAAAGCCTGCACCTGTTTCTTGGTATTTTGGGGCGGGGCCATTCTAAGATGTCTTTAACTTTGGAGCTCTGTCCCGCACCTGTCCTTGTCCCAGGTAGCCTAAATATTTGGCCTCCTTTAATAAAAAAAACACTTCCGGGGTTTTGCGGGGGCCCGGCTTTGTCCAGTGTTGGAGGACAGCTGCGACCTGCAGTAGATGCTCCTCCCAGGTGCGGAATAGAACGCGTCATCCAGGTAACGGCACTATGGGACTGGTGGGCCTTCAGCACTCTATCTACCGGGCGTTGGAGTTGCGGGGCCCGTGCACCCAAATGGGAGGACCTTGTACTGCCAGTGCCGCTAGGGGTGCTAAAGGGCCCGTTTTCCCCTTTTTCGGATGTTAAAGGAATTTGCCAATACCCTTTGTCCATGTCAAGGGTAGTCGAGATGTCGAGCCTCCCAGCCGCTCAAGGAGATTAGTCAATGCGGGGCATGGGGTAGGCATGAACTGGAGATCTGATTTAGGCGTCTAAAGTCATTACAGAACCTCCAGGAGCCGTCCGCTTGGAGGCGGGACAATAGGGCTGGACCAGGGGACTAGGCTCTCTTCAATTATGTCCATGCCCAACATCGTTTCACCTCCAGTTGACCTCTGGGGCGTTTTGCCTCCGGAGTCGGTAGGGCCTCTCCGACGATTACCCGGCCCCCGTGACTATATGCGTGCTCAATCCGAGCGGTCCGGCCGGGTGACTCGCTCACTACCGGGGGATGGCCCCGGTTTTTGGGGCCCTACTCCTGCCGCTGCGGGGCTCGCCGCGAGGTTAAGGGCAGTTGTGCTTGGGCGAGGGGGGTGACCTCACGGGGCTGGGGCCCCTCTTTTATCTCTCAGGGCTTTAACAGGTTGATTGATAGACCCCTCCACTGGTAACGCGATTGGGCTGTTTCACCAAATAGTGGCGGTCCTCTCTCCTTAACCTCGTAAGGCCCTTGCCAGGGGCGGCGGCCGGTGGGAGGTCGGGACAAAGCACCATACTTCGGTCCCGGGGGGAACTCCGAGGAGGGCGAGTTCGCGTTGTAACCGGGCCTGCGCTGCTAGCGCCGAGTCACGTGCTCTTTTAGGGGGGGGCCTGATCGTAGCGGTCGGCGCAGTTGCCCGTTCAAATGTTGGGAGGGAGAGCCCGGCCTCCCAGCCTTCTTTAGGATTGAGGATTCCCGGGGTTTTGTCCGCCCGTATAGTAATTCAAGGGGAGAAGCCTGTAGAGGCCTGGGGTACCTCCGGTGGCAAAAAGCCGGCGGGAGGAGCTGGTCCCAGTTCCTGCCGTCCGCGGGCTCCCTTTTGGGGCATCTGTTAAGCGTCTGATTAAATCGTTGACCAACCCGTCAGTTTGCGGGTGATAGACTGGCGCTTTCAGGTGCTTTATCTGCAGTAATTTGGCTACCTCCTTGGAGCTATCCGGTGAAGGTCCCTGGTCCGTGAGGACCTCCTTGAGTATGCCGGAACTAAATTAACCAGTTCCGTCGCGATGCTTTTTAGTGTTAGCGGGCGCGGGAACCGCCTCTAGTACCGGTGGCATAGTCCACCATGACTAGGATATACTTGTGCCCGCGGGGTTTAGGGCTCCCGGGTCCCACAAATCGAAACCCTATCCTTTCAAAGGGATGTCCCCGAGGGGGAAAAGGGACTAGAGACCCCGGTCCCTCCTAGGAATCTGGCGGGGCTGGCACTCGGACAGGATTGACAGAACCGCGGACCTCCTCTGATCCCAGGCCAGTAAAGCGGGCTTAATCCTCTCATGTTTTTAGCCCGAGGTAGGCCTAGGGAGTGAGCATGTGCCAACTCGCATATCTCCCCGGAAGATGCGCGGGAATTTGCAACAACTTCCGCACCTGCCCTCATGGGTAGCCACCGGTACAACAGATCATTCGAGGACAAAAAAGGGTTCCAGCGGTGTGGATCCGTCCGGGTGTTTAGCTGTTGGGCGAACGATCGCATTCGGGCAAAACGCGGAGTCATCATTCCACCTCTCCTCTTAAAAGGGGGCCCGGGGTGGACCGAAATTTATGGTCCCGGCGCCGGGGTCTTGGGGCCTGGGCGGAAGAGTTCCCTGGCTAGTCCCCTTTTCCGGGGAATCTTCGGTCAAGGTCGTAGCCCGGAAAGGTCCCCGAGACACCAGCGCCCATAGGGCCTGCCCTTGTGCCGCGTGGAGGCGCGGGAGGTGCCTTTTCCCCCATAACAAGATCCAAGCGAGGCCCGGGAGGGAATGGCTTACGCTGTCTTTTAGACCAGTCTTGTCCCAGAATCACTGGGAAGGGGTCAGGTAATACAGCGACCGTCATTTGGATTGGTTTTCCCCCTTTCCCGGTGATATGGGAGTGGCCGGGGCGATATGACAGTCCCCATGCACACAGGTGACCAACAAATGCTGTTTTAACCACTGTTGCGGTAAGACAAGCGGCTAGCAACAATGGTAATGTTCTGCGGAATCAAACAAAGCCACCCGGCGTCCCCTTTAGCAACACCACTCCCGTGTGACTTGCGCAAGGGATGCGGGGGTACAATACCTCTCCGATGATGTCCCGCTGCAGTCCATAGGCTCGGGGGCGAGGTGATGGGGGCAGTTTGGCAGCAGTGACGGTCCGCCACCTAAAACAGCCGGCGGACCCGGCCTCTCTCTGGGTCTGGCTGCGCTTCTGCAGCCGGGGTCGAGGGAGCTCGGGGGTGGCCCCCCGTCCCCTGCGGTTCCCGCGAGCAGGCTTTTCTGACCCCAAGTGGAGACCGCCAACTGGCGGGTCCAGGGCGTGGGGGCCCGACATGTTCTGATAAGGCGTGTCCCGGACCTGCTGGGGGGAACTGGGCATGGGGTTGACCAGGCCTTCACAGGCCACCCGGCTCGACCACTTTCCGCCGTCGGGCTCTCTGGCCGTAGCCAGCGGCCATCTTGCCCAGAACTTCGAGCGCCTGGGGGCGGTCCGGGGTCAAAGACCCAGTTCCCCATTGACGCCTGCACGGGCTATGCCGTAAGGGGCCCAGTATTTGGACTTGAGGAGGCGTTACGGCCTCCTCCTCCCGGGAAAGGGCATAATAGGCCCGGCGGAGTCCCTTCAGGTATGGCCAAGATGGGCCCACTGGACCCCTGCCACTTTTGTTCCGGGGGGCCGTCCTCTCAAAACATGCCCAGGTAGGCATCGGCGTCCTCCCAAGGGCCCGCCGGAACCCTAGGAGGGCTGCCCTGAAGGGGGGTCTGTCTCGCCCGTTGGGCTTCCACTAACCTGGGCCTGTGGCCTCCAGCTCCCGGGGGGTGGCGGCTTGCGCAAGCTTCGCAGCGCCTGGAGCTGGACATTCATAACCTGCAGCACCGTGTCGAGGTCCTGGCCCTCCGTCATTCCGGGATCTCTCGATCCTGCCGGGTCGCCACTTGTAAAGGACCGAGGGAGACAGTAGCAAGGGTTGGGTTTTCCGGCCCTTATATTTAAATTACAAACAAAAACTGGTCAAAATTATAAACAAATAGTTCATAATCGCAGCGGCCCTGACTCCTGGCGTCGCGGCCTTATTGGGGAGGAGGAGTGGAGGAAGGGGGGGAGGACCAAGGGAGGATGGGAAGGATGGCGCCCAGGGCAAGATGGCGGAGGAAGGGGGAAATTCCTTTCGGTCAATCCAGGCCTATGGTGCAGGAAGGTCTTTCTTTCTATGAGGAAGCAGAGGGAGAAAGTTAATACCCCACCATTCCCGGGCCCAGTGGTTTCCCAGGTGCTACCCGAATCAATCCAGCGGCCTCCTCCCGGCGTGCGTACAAATATATATATATATATATATATATATATATATACAGATATATATTCTATACTAATAAAAGGCAAAGCCCTCACTCACCCCACTCACTCCCCTCACCCCACTCACTCATCACTAATTCCCCAACTTCCGGTGGTAGAGGCTGAAATTTGGCAGGCTTATTCCTTCAGTTTACTTACAAAAGTTGGGCAGGTTTCATTAAATTCCTACATAAGGGGTCATTAACTGGAAGCTATTTTTCCCCATATAATTTTGGAGTTTTGAGTTGGAGATGGCGCTGGAGTTTAGTTGTGAAACATCACGCCTCAGTAATGCAGTAGAAAACAAGGAAGAACTCCAAACAGCGTGAGCACAAAGCGCCATTTCACAATTGAGAAGGCAGAAAAACATTATGAAGCAAATGATGCATACAAGCATATTCATAAGTACAGCTACTGGAAAAAAAAGCAGGGCGTAAACCCGAAAGTTTATATTAAATTAAGTTCATAGACAGGCTGCCACTAGCTTTTTGTAATTTAGTGCCTGCCCATATAAGGCCGTCCATCAGGGGCAATCCAATACAAACACTGCCGGTAAATTTTCCCGCGTTGAAGGACTGTGCTTATGAGAGGAAGATGAGATGGTCAGGGTGGTGTTTGGCACAACTCTTTGGGAAACTGGGAAAACTTTGGTCGGGTCTTAGCTGACATTACAGAAG
This sequence comes from Polypterus senegalus, assembly GCF_016835505.1. Lineage (NCBI taxonomy): Eukaryota > Metazoa > Chordata > Cladistia > Polypteriformes > Polypteridae > Polypterus > Polypterus senegalus. The sequence continues at coordinate 20,976 of NW_024379033.1, forward strand.
ATGGCACAGTACGGCTGGGAACCTTCGATGCAAGAACAAAGCGGCTCCGTGAACTGGCAAGTGCACAGACAAAAGCAACAGTTCCAAAGAGTGCTGAACAAAAGCGAATTACACAATTGAAAAGGGCGCAAAAAAAATATGAAGCGTCTTAAACATACAATCATATTCATAAAGTGCAGCTACTGCGGAAACAAAGCACCGGTGGAAAAAGTGAATGTCCTGCTAAAGGAAGACAGTGTAAAAAAAACCGTGCATGCAGTTTGTCACATCACAGATAAAAGGAAGCGAGCTGTTTATTGATGCAGTAAGGAACTAATCGATGAATGAAACCTCTTATCTTTACAGCGATTGAAAAACCCGCGAATGTAACAAAACACATCCTACAAATACGAGCCTGATTAAAAGAAATAATGATAATCAAATCCTTGATGACAGCAACATTCAATAACACTCACAAAACAATTACTGTATATTGACAATCATGTTACGTTATTTTAAAATGTTCCCTTTTTTTTTTTCATAACTTCTACTTCTCCTGCGATCGGTATATATATAAATCTATATATATACCCCGATCTACCATCATACCTTAGCATAGACAAACCACACTCTGTGCCCAAATTGTAAGTCTTAAGCCTCTGCGAGGTTGATTCAGAGGGATGTACTGAAAAAATGCAGGGACTACCCCATTCATTTTTCCGCATTCTCCTTGGTTTGGGCATGAATAAATATTAGTTACAGAATCATGTTACGTATTTTAAAATTTTCCTTTCTTTGCACAAGCACAGCTGAGAAGCTTGTGCATGTACTCCATACGCGTTAAAAAAAACATTTAATCCACATTCAATTCAAACAAGCGGGAACTTTTGTCAATGCGATTTCCTGGTACATCCATTACACTGATGCACACATCACAGCTACAAAAATGTTACAGTCGGAATAAAGGCGTTCCTACGACTGATCATTTCGACTACCCAAGGGGCCTTTATAAAACATGGTTTTGTGCACACTGAAAAGCAAGCAAAATTAGATGCATTACAAGCGGACTTTGTGGCTCTTACTGGGGATCATTGGACTTCCGTCACCGTTAGTAATTCTAAATACATCTAATTACAAAATGTTCAATGATCACACTGTTTTAGCCTAATGTACAAAATAATTTTGGCTAATGTTACTCAGAGTTTAAAGAGTAAGCTGGTCAAATTACCTTTTATGTTTCTGACTTATTTTTTTAAGAAGAAAAACTGCACTTTATGGTGAAATTTTGGTTATTATTATTTAAAGACAATACTATTCTGAAAATGTACTTAAAGTACTTAAACTACCACATTATTTTAAGTCTGCCCAATTTTAACCAGGGATGATATTTTTGTTTCTGTTTTGAATTCAAATGCAGTTTAAATGCTTTTTAGAAATTAAACAGCTTCAGTTTACAATATTCATGTCCATGTCTATTATTTGATTCTGTAAGCCCACTAAAACCGTTTTAAATTAAAAAACATTTGATTTGGGGCAAATTTACATGTCTTGATTACATGCGATTAATCAAGATTAATTCTTACACAGCCTCTAATTAATTGGATTAATTTTCTTAATCGAGTCCCACACCTAATATATATATATGTATGTATATATATATATGTAGATTTAATATATATATGTGTATATACAGTATATATGTAGATATGTATATATTTGTATATACAGTATGTATATATGTGTGTGTGTATATATGTATTATATATATATATATATATTATATATATGTGTCTGTATATGTATATATATATATATATGCAACACTCATGACAATGACAAAACAAATACATTGTCAATCATATTTGCGTTATTATTAAAAATGTTTTCCTTAACTTTTTACTTCTCATGCCAATGCTTGGTAGTGTACTATATATATATATATATATATATATATATATATATAATAGATAGATATGACAACAACACTCATATCAATGACAAAACAATTACATTAACAATCATCTTACGTTATTTTTTAAAATGTTTCCTTTTCTTTTTCATAACTTCTTTAACACACTACTTCTCGCTGCGAGAGCCGGAGTATTCTACTAGTCTATACTAATAAAAGGCAAAGCCCTCACTCACTCACTCACTCACTGACTCACTCACTGACTCATCACTAATTCTCCAACTTCCCGTGTGGGTGGAAGGCTGAAATTTAGCAGGTTCATTCCTTACAGCTTCCTTACAAAAGTTGGGCAGGTTTTATATCTCCGAAATTCTACGCGTAATGGTCATAACTGGAAGCAGTTTTTCTCCATTTACTGTAATGGAGATGAGCTTCAACGCCGTGGAAGTAGGAGTTTCGTGTGACATCATCCGCGCCTCTCGCGTAATCACACGAGTACATAGAAAACCAGGAAGACCTCAAAAAGTGCTCAAGAAAACATGCATTATATAATTGAGAAGGCAATGAAACAATAAGAAGCGAGCGATGACATATACAACCATATTCATGAGTTCTGCTACTTCGGAAACAAAGCACGATGTAAACCTACACTTTAAATTAAGTTCATAGACAGGCTGCCGCTGGCGTTTGTAATTTAGTGCCTGCCCATATAAGGCCGTCTGTCAGCGGCAATCAATAGCAAACTGCCCACGGGTAAATATTCACGGGTGAAGGACTGTGCTTATGGAGAGGAAGATGAGATGGTCAGGGTGGTGTTTGACACAAACTCAGCGAAACTGCGAGAGAAAGTTTTAAGTGCCAGGACTAAGGTAACATTAAATAAAGCTATGGACATAGCACGAGATTGCACCAGCACAGCTGGGAACCTTCGATGCAAGTACACCGAGTGGCTCACGTGAACTGGCGCAGTGCACAGATAAAAGCAACAGTTCCAAAGAGCTGAACAAAAGCGAATTACACAATTGAAAAGGCAGCAAAAAATATGAAGCGTCTGATAAGCATATTCATAAATGCAGCTACTGTGGAAACAAAGCACACGGTGGAAAAAGTCAATGTCCCGCTAAAGGAAGACAGTGTAAAAAAAACCCGTGCATGCAGTGTGTCAGGTCTCAGATAAAGAAGAAGACGAGCTGTTTATTGATGCAGTAAGAAGCGAATCGATGAATGAAACCTGTCATCTTTACAGCGATTGACAAACACGGAATGTAACTTGAACACAACACATCCTACAAATCTGAACCTGATTGAAAGAAATAATGATAATCAAATCCTTGATGACAGCAACACTCAGTAACACTCACAAAACAAATACTGTATATTGACAGTCATATTACGTTATTTTTAAAATGTTCCCTTTTCTTTTTCTACCTTTTTTAACACACTACTTCTCCGCTGCGATACACGGGTATATATATATGTATATATATATATATCCCGCTCTACAATCTCGAATAATGGATACTTTATTCGCCATCAATGATTGTTTTGGTAAAGCCATACTCAGTGTATTCATTAGATGAACGGTAAAAAAGTAAGAGCGAGGGGAGGATGACTCATTGAGGCATGCAGGCTGTAGTCTTGGCGTCAACTCTATCTGAATTGTTGCGATCACATTTGAAAAAATATATCTTTTCAAGTTCTATTTAGTCCATATGTGTCAAACTCAAGGGCCGCGGGCCACATCCGGCCCGGCGTGTAATTATATCCGCCCGCGAGATCATTTTATATACTGTATTGTTGTTATTAAAGCCGGATATATGAAGCGCTGGTAACACAATAAACTACAGATCCCATAATGCAGGCGCGTAGAGATTATGCGCACTGAGTTTGCCGCGCTTTGGTGACTTTGAAGAACAAAAAAAGTCCGTCTACATGCGGCTTGAACCTTGTGCATGTTTGGTAGCACATATCTGTGTGAGAAGCTCTTCTCAGTGATAAAGACTAACAAAACAGCACACAGGAATTCGCCTCACTGATGAGCACCTGCAATCCATCCTGAGAATCTCCACAACACAGAACCTCACACAAAACAGAAAGCGAACTTGTGCCAAAAAAGATGCCAGGCGTCCAGCTCTAAAATGACATATGAGCAAAGACAACTGCATGATTTGATTTGTTATTGCACGTAAGAGCGGGAGTCAACCGTTTTAACAAACAGCGTGTTGCACTGATCGAAAAGGCTGTGTGTGTATATATGTAGATATGTATGTATATGTATATATATGTTTATATATGTGTGTGTGTATGTATGTATGTATGTATGTATGTATGTATATATATATATATATATATATATATATATATATATATATATATATATATATATATATATATGTTTATATGTGTGTGTGTAAATATATATATATATATATATATATATATATATATATGACAACAACACTCATCACTCTCAACAGTGACAAAACAATTACATTGACAATCAGGTTACGTTATTTTCAAAATGTTTCCTTTTCTTTTCATTTGCTTCTTTAACACACTACTTCTCCGCCGGTTTTTTATAGTATACTAAAAAAAGGAAAAGCCCCATACTCACTCCTCACTGACTCATCCTTTTTCCAACTTCCGTGTAGGTAAAAAGGCTGAAATTTGGCGGCTTTTTCCCTTACAGCTTCCCACAAAAGTTGGGCGGTTTTTCATTTAAAATTCCCCCCTAATGGTCCGGGAAAGTTATTTTCTCCTTTAAACTGTAATGGGGAGCTGGAAAGGCGTGGGGGTTAAGTGACATCATCCCGCCTCCCCGTAACCCATTAACTGACTTTTGCCGGGTGCATAAAAAACCGGAAGACCTCCAAAAGGCAAAAAAACATGCATTATATAATTGAGAGGCAGGAAACAATAAGAAGGGGGAGTGACATATACTACCATATTCATAGTGTTTACCTGGGAAAAGCGGTGTAAACTTAAAGTTTAAATTAAGTTCATAGAAAAGGCTACGCTGGCTTTTCCACATCCCGGGGGAAATCCGGGATACAATTTTAAATGGGGGGCCGGGATATAAGCGAATTTTTGATCACTTTGTAACTAATTTAAAAATTTTAGGTGAAGGGGTGTGCTTATGCAAATTCGAGACTGTTTTGTGGGATTGACGTTAAAAGGGGGTGGGGATCAGTCATCTCCCCCCCCATTCATCTCATTTAACTCTGAGCTGGCTCCGGCTGGGGCCCGTCTTCCAAAGCAACCGTCAGACTGCCCCAAATACTCACAGAAAAAACCACAAGTTAAAACACCCCCTGTCTCAGGTTTCCCCACTGAATCCTCCAGGCACTACTTACAAAGGTCACTTTACAATGGTTGTTATTTTTAAAATTTTTTCCTTTTCTTGAAAAGCACAAGAAGCGATGCATGTGCTCCATAACGTTAAAAAATAATGCATTTAATCACACTTTGCATTACAAGAAAAAGGGGATTTTTTAATCAATGCATGTTTCCTTACCGATTACATTGATGCGACCGATTCTTTTTCCCCTCACCCCTTTAGTTTGAGAAAAGTATAAAAAAAATTGGGGTTAACACAGAAAAACAGACCCCCAAAATTCAAGCTTTATGAATAATAATTTTCCCCATAAATAATTTTTTTTGGTAAAGCCACCCTCCTTCCTTTTTAATTTTTTTTACTAGCTATAATTAAATGGGGGTAAAAGTAAACAAAGGGGGGTGACTTTTTAGGCAGGTATATATATGACAGCAACACTCATGAAAATTAATCTTTTCCCGTTATTATTAAAATGTTTCCTTTTTTTTTTTCATTACTTCTTTAACACAATACTTCTCCGCTGCGGTGGGGGGGTTTTTTTATATATATATATATCATAAATATATGAATGACCTAAAGGTGGATTTTTTGATATCATGGTGTCTCAAAACTGGGGTCTCCTGGCCAGAAAAAGTCGAGAAACCAGGGCGTGCTTTGCTTCCCGGTTTTGAGGCGGACTGCGCTTCTGCCTTAAGTAAAAGTGAGCATTTTTAATTTTTTTCATCCCCCCCTGCTATCCCCAGACAAAGTGCAAACCCGGGACCCCTTTTCACCCCCGGGAAAAAATTTTTAAAAAGGCGATTCACACTTTTTTTTTCTTCTACGATTAGGGGGGCGTGTTTTCAATTAGAAAAACCCTTTTAGTGGAGGACTGAAGTCCTCCCCCGATTAATGGGGGGCGATCTCACAGTCACACAAGACCCTGACTTCCCAAAAAGGCGCGCGTCGTGAAAATTTTTATACTATATAAAAAAAAGGGCCCTTTTCCCTTTTTTTACCCCTTTTTTTCCCAAACCAAACCTTTCTCTCTTAACACTGCCCGGACACAAAACTAATTTTCTTTAAATGCGGTAAGGCCTTTCAAAAAGCACAAATTTGGGCGTTCACATAGAAAATGTAATTTCAATTCCTGTACTTCTTAAAGGGTTTAAAGTTTTTCTGTTTAATAACTTATAGACTATAATTTTTATTTTTCCCCACTAGTGACCAACCCATAAACACTATAGAAAAACATACATACATACATACATACACACATTTTAAATTTTGTGTGTGTTGATGTAAAATTTTTATATGATTAGATAGGTATTATTATATATATATTATTATTATTTTTATATGGATATTTATAAGATATGTAGATATGAAGATAAGTATGTGTATATATATGTATATATATATATATATATATTATGTATTTTTATTATGTATGTATGTATGTATGTGTGTTTTGTATATATATGACAGCCCAAACAAGCTGTGAGAAAACAGTAAAAAGGGGGGTCAGGCATTGGTGGGACATTTTTTTGATGCAGCTACGAAAACAACTTTGTGGCCTTTGGAAATAAAAAAACAATTACTTTTACAATCATGTTACATTATTTTTTAAAAAGTTTCCTTTTTTTATAACTTCTTTAACACATGGCATCTTTAGCCGGGGGATTTTTTATATATATATATATACGGACACTCATAACGTGACAAAACAATTACATTGACAATCATATTCGTTATTTTTAAAATGTTTCCTTTTCTTTCTCTTTCTTTCTTTATCACACTTCTTCTCCGGGCTGCCAAGGGTATATATATATATAGATAGATATATATATATATATATAAAAGATAAAATAGATAGATAGATATTGATAGATATAGAACAACACTCATATCAATGACAAAACAATTACATTAACAACCATGTTCGTTTTTTTTAAAAATTTTTCCTTTTCTTTTTTGACCTTTTTAACACTACTTCTCCGCTAGGCCCTGAGTTTTCCCTACTAGTATATATATATATATTGTCAGGGATGCCAGAGCGACCCCGAAACCCCTGAGGACGGAAGAGGGTCAAAACCCACCCTGGGCCCGGGTTGAGGGCATGGAAGCTGGAATATAATATATATCCCAGGAACTCTGACCCCACCTGTGCTTAGTGCCATTGTGAGGGGGGGGGCTGAATGCACCCAAGGAGATCGTCTGCTCCTCGAAACCCGCTTAAATGGTGATAAAATGGGATACAAATACATTTTTAACCCCTCTTTGCTTGATCAGCTGTTGGCTTGCTGCTGCTGTTTTGCTTGTGTGATCTGCTCTCACCTACCCCTTCCTTCCTCCCCCAAACTATTGGACCATACCATGTGATCTGGACTTGCCGGCGTCCAATCTCCCCAGGCACTTGTGAAAGTGTGGCTGAATGACACCAATGCGACACAGTGCTCCTCTGAACCATCTTAAGCGGTGATATGGTAAGCAAGTAACAGTTGTTTTACCTCCTCTTTGCTTGATTAGCTACTGGCTAGCTGCTAACTTGATGCTGCTTTGGTTCTGCATGATCAGCATTTTGGGCAGAGCTTTGAACGTTAAAAAAAAATGTCAGCTTTCTTTTGTCTTCAAACACTATGCAATTTTTTTTTATTTCACTGAGTAATATTTTAAGTTTGTTAGTGCTAATGTGATCTTTTCACTCTTTTTTTGAGACTTTTGAATTTTCCTACTTCCATTATCTTTAACCTGCTCTACATATGTACCCACGGGACTTGCTTACAAAGCTTGTAGTATGATTTGACATGCCTGTCTTTTGGGATGTGAAAGTGTCTCTCTTCAAAAAATATCTCCTGCAAAGTGTCTCTCTTCTAAAGATCCATCTATTAAGCCAGAAAAGTCTCATCCCAAATTCTCCACAAAGGGAGAAAAATGAGTCAGTATCTTAAAATGTTTTTTTATTAGTTTTTCCTTCTGGCGACATTGCAATGTTTTCCCATATAAGTGTTGCAAGTCTTTTTAGATGTTTGCCCCATGCATACCGCTGGGCATGCATTGTATGGAATGCTGTTAACTGTGTTTCTTGTCTCTATGGTAGATTTTTTTTCTTTTGGCATTAAACAGATAGTCTGTAAACTGTGTGCTATCTTGAACCCAGATCTGGACAGGACACATGCTGTACTTTTTGACATGCCACAATGATAAAGGGGTGTGGTAAGTGCGGTGAAGGACCAAGTTGAAACAAAATCCTAACCCCAACTCAGTTTAAGTGCTAAGGGTGGTTGCTGGAAAAGTGTAGTATTTTGTCTGCCTAACATTCTTTCGTAAACATTTCAATTAAACTGTCAAGGAAATTGATAAGTTCGTTCATTTATTTTCCATCGAAAAATTTTATTTTTAGGGGAATACTGAGTTGATGTGGCTATAGAATTCTTCCCGCTGGTTTTCTTTTTTAAAATGACAGATGTGTCATCAATAAAGCTTATTCAGAGTTTAAGTATGAACTGAGTTACAGCCGCTTTCAAATCGCTGCTAACCAGTTCAACAAAGAGTCCTTATAATGGAATCCCATTGACATGACTTCTTTCTGTCTCTACCAGTTTCCATTAAAATGGATTGGATTTTTGGCAAAGTGATATTAGATGCATTACATCCTTAGTGGCCAGCTATTCATTCCAGTTATTGTGGGGTTGTTGCTTAGTTTTCTCAGTAAAGTCTTTTGTGGCTAGATGAATTGGGGTCATAGTATATAACGACACGGCATAAAAAGAGACCATGATCTCATTTTTCAATGGATAAATTTTTCCCAGCTACTGTAATGCCTTCTCTCCCTATTAACCAAATAATCTAGGTCCTATGTTAAATATTTCAGCTTATGAAAATGTCTTTTAGATAAGTTGTAAGCTGGTCTGCCTGTTAGGCGAAAACAGGTCTGAATTTTAAAGAGGTCCGGTGGATATTTGGGAGGCCGTAGAATTCCTTTCGAAACACATCATTCAATTTAATTTCATAGTAATCTTGTAAGTTTAAATGGCTGTTATTTTGGAGTTTACCCCGGGTGATGTTGATTGTATTTAGGTGGTTTCTGTAAGGTTGCTGGTTAATTGCTCATAGGTAGTTTGTGTCAGAGCATTTCCCCAAATGCGTGACATATTGCTCTTTGTCCCCTACGACGGGCGTGCCTCCTTTTTAGACTGGTGTAATAACAATGCTGTTGTCATTTCATAGTGATCTTAAAGTCTTCTGTTCATTTTTTGGAAATATGGACAGTCGGATGTCATGTATGAAACTGGCTGCTCGCAGCACACCTTATTTTCTTTGAATTGTCTGCCGGTATCTTTTCTTTTTTTTTCTGTTCCAGTGAGCCAAAGGGCGTTCATTGGGAGGCATCTTTGTGATTAAAGTTCAAATCCCTGGGAAGAACATTTTGTTTTGTGGTGAAAGTTGTCTTTTGGATAAGTTGCATACTCAGATTGTGGTTCATTAGTACTATCTTTCTACCCCGACTGGGGTAGGCTCTGCAGGTGCCAAAATCCATGGGGACGGGGCATTCCTTTTTCCTATTAGGGCGCCAGGTTTAGGTGTCTGATATGGCAGTCAAAACCTTAAAATTCCCCCCTTTAAATTTCAAAGGGAGTAATATAGTTTTGTATGTTTTAACGTCCCCTTAGACACAGCAGTCCCTTACTGTCTCTGATTTTATAATGGGTCTGCGGAGCAAGTCACAGGGACTACGCAGGGGCCCGCTACCAGGAGCCCAACATTCCCAAAAATTTCCCGGTCCAGCCAACATAATAGAGCCCTTTAAAAACTGTCCTCTTTTACATCTTGGGGACACTTGCATGCCATAACCTGGGCCAGACCGATAGCCATTGTTTGTGCAGTGGTGGTGACACTCCTGAGCCAGATGTCCCAGTTGATCCGAATGGAGCTGCATTTAGTCCACACTATGGTGTTTCACATTATATGCTAATGCATCTTCCTAACAGACAAACTTATGTAAACTAGAAAAATGCTGAAAAAAATTTGACACTATTATCCTGTCCCTGTTGTCACTCTTAAAGAAAATATTTCAATCATTGTTTAAAAATGCCATTTTAAAACACATTTTACTAGTAATATTTTTAAACATACACTGCCAACAATTTTTTCTTATTTTTCCTATTTTAATTACTTTTTATCCATGAAGGGGAACGAAATCTGATAAGGAAAGATGATCTGTTAACTAAGTCTGCCACATTTTGCTTCTGTTGATGTTGACACCTCTGGCAGCATAAAATTGCAGAAAATATTTCTTGTGCTAATTAAGGGTGGTCCATTAATGGACATTTGTAAATGATACAATAAAAAATGTAATTGGTTGGATTTTATATTTGGTTCAGGTTCAGGAAAATGGATGATTTAATGGATAGATTGATTTTCCTTTGTCTTTCATCTAGGACTATCTGGTGCAGTATAAGTTTTTATTGTTGTAAAGACGGAAAGCATTTTCCAAACAGGACTGTCACTTTAATATACACAAACACAGCAACATCATCTTGCATTAGCCTCTTCCTCAGATTTAAAGAACAGATAGCCTTCCTCAGAAGACAGACAAATGGTGCAAGGCCAGGTCAGCAGTCAGTTTTAAATGTCCTCCGCATCAACCATTGGGCAACAGACACGTAACATGTCGAGCCTTCAAACTTGTAGCTAACCTGACAGTGGGCAACCTACTCCTTCCTGTTTTAGTAGAGTTTTAGTACAAATTATTTTTTATCTATTTCCCTTTTATGTATTTGTAAAAGCCAAATTCTCCTGGGGACAAGTAAAGTTCTATCTATCATCTATCTATCTATCTATCTATCTACCCTATCTATCTATCTATCTATCTATCTATCTATCTATCTTTCTATCTGTCTGTCTGTCTGTCTGTCTGTTTCCTGCCTACCTGCCTGCCTGTCCATCCAGTCGGGAACAAGTTTCTCATTTTGTTATTCAAATTAGGCACAAATAAATACAAAAATATTACATTTCCATGGTTAAAGAAGATATTTCAGTATATACTGGGTCATTTTATCTATTTTATCAAAATTTTAGCACAAACCCTGCATGTAGGGTGATCCAGCCCAGCAAAGGGGACTGTGGTTCTGTGAAACATTCAGGGTGAATGAAGATGCACTTTCTACAGCTTTCAAAGGAAACCAGAACGTCTTCATATATAAAAAGGTTTTTTCATCTTGTTCCCATGGGAAGGACATTTTTTATTGATATTTCCCGATGACCCTATAACTAAAAGCTTTAGAGAACGAAACATATAAAGTAACATATAATATAATTTTATCTCATTTTCCCCTCTACCATTTGTGATGTTTGTGTTGCATAAGCATAGCATAAAGTGAAATCACAAAGGTTAATCCAAAGCAAAGCATGATTTCTAAAGATACTACAAAAAATAATGATAATAATTTATGACTAAATTTTCTGTAAATCAATCCTATTTTTGGGAGGGATAATGTGCCATTGCTTTTAATTAAGCCAAATTCCAAAGCAAGAAATTCTCTAGCTACTTTTCCCCTTTAGACCACAATATCCTGTATTTTGTCATAAGTTAATTTTTGTGACATTTCCTGTCCTTGAAATGGAAATGTTTCGACTCCATGTTGATCCTTTATTCTTTATATTATTATTTGTGGAATCCGTTGTGTTCACAGAAATCTCTCAGAATCAACAAAGCTCAATGGTATTGCAGGCTGTAACGCCCAGCTATGCTTCCCTAAGTTTCAGCATTACCTCTTTCATTTTCTTTGCTAACCTCTCAGTTTAAATTCACACAGGATGCCTGGTCCCTTTTCTCTGATCTTTTTTAATTATTAGTCTGTTTAATTAATCTGTTTTCATAATATTTAAATGTGTTTGTCTTATTTAGCCCACTCCACTGTATTCTTTTTTCTAAAAAAAATTATAGACTTTTTTCACTGTAATTTATGTTCTTCTACAGTAATACATTTTTGTATTCATCCACACTCTGAGCCTTGAAGAACTTTAACTTTTTCATTCATTGTTGGTTTATCTATGTGCATTTTCCCAAATTTGGGAAATTTATCTAGCAAGCTATATTTTTCATGAAAGTCAATGTGCTGTTTTTGACAGCTAGATCAGTGTGACAGTGGACAACATGAAATACAATAAATAGAGTCTTTAGCTTTAAGTTAATTTAATTAACACATATCTTTTATGGTCTTTCAGCACATTCTGACATGCCAAATCATAAACCTGTCTAAAGGTTATTCATTGTTTCGTTCATTTTTACTCTATGTAATCTCTAATGACCAATTTTTATTCAAACAGCTTTGGAATGTTGGCCCAGACACAGACAGGTGGACATCGTTTTGTCACCCAAAAAACACATTTATTCTGTACAATATTTACAGTTGTTTTAGTGCACAACCCAGTGCCTCCAGCACGCCCCCAGAGTCCATATACAGTCTAGTGCCTTTTTTTCCATTTTCGCTCCTCTCCCAGACTCCAGTCTCTTCCACCCCTTTTTGACCTCGAGGGTTATATACCAGCCCTCGGGTTTCCCCAGTTTTTTTTAGCCAGCACTTCCTGGTGTGGGGGTGCTGAGGCCCCAGGGCTCTTCAGGCCCCGGGGACCCCCCTGGCAGTGATCAGAGGCCTCTACAGGTTGAGTTTCCCAAACTCCCCATGGCCCCAGTGAAACCAGGGTTGCCCCGTGGTCTGGGGGGGCAAAGCCCTCCCTGGTCCTCCGGGCGTCTTGGCTGGGTACCCCCCCACATCCGCCACCACTTGGGTGTTTGACAATGTACATTTAAAGCATGATTCTTTTTTTAACAGAAGCGTACATCTATTTGGTGTGGGTTTTTTTATTTTCAACTTTTGGGTTAGTGGGTCGTTTTTTTCAGTCCTAGATGGAGTCACATTTCATCCCCGGGTACATTTTATGTAAAATCCATACCCCCCATTTAGGTCTCCCGTTGCCAACATGCATTACCTTTGGGGGTTTGGGGGAAAAAATTTTCAAACTCCCTGGAAAAGCCCACAACTAGAACTCAAAACTTGAAATCTGGGGTTATGAAGACACACAACTAATGACTCCCAAAATTTTCTAACCACCACATAATGGTGGAGATTGGGGGAATCCCTTTGCACATAAAACCAAATTCACATTAAAATCATTCCTTTCTAAATTTTCCGAGATTCTGCTTTAAACTTGCATTATCACAAATAAAAGTGTATGTGAAATCATTGGAATTACAATATAAATAAACAATATCAATGTAAAAAATTTAACACCTAATAATAATTGGGTGACCCCATTTTTTTTCTATTATACAGTACATCCTGTTTATCACAGTGCCGAGTTTGGTTGAATGTTGACCAGAAACTTAAAATTTTCCCCTACTCTGCCCCATGCGGGGACATACTGCTACTACTACTGTATTTATATACTACACATGTCATTTTGTGAACTGGTGTTCAATTTCTGGATTTTAAAATGCGGCATAGGTGCAAAAGGGGGTGGGGGTTTTTTGCGTCCTGGTCAATCTAGGGAAATGTTGCAAAGGTACAAATTTCTTTTTCATCTTTTTTTAAGAAAATAAATGAAATGCAAACACATGGGGCTAAATAAGTTAACTTTGGTGGAACTAAAACTAAACTAAGTCTGTAGTACCTCTGTAATTCCCAGTCTGCCAAGTAACACAGTGCTGTCTGAGTAATATAGTAATACAATTCTATGAAACAATGTAATGATTCTCTTTACCTTTATTCCAGTTTGCAATATCTTTGTTTTTTTTTTACCAAGAACCACATAACCACCCAAATAATTTATAGTGTCAGTTTTTTGGGGGGGATAACAGGTGCGGATATCTTTTTTTTAATGGCCCGGGGGAAAAGGGATAGGTAGATCGTGTTTTCTAACAATTTTTTCTTGGGGGTTTGGAGCCCAAAAATACCAGGGAACCCGATTCAACCAACCACAAAAACTTAAAAACGATAGGCGTTTTTAAACTGTTTGAAGCACAGGACAGGGGTGGAAAAAAAACAGCTTGGGGTTGGCGTTCAAACACAGCACTTGTGTAAAGTATAATTTTCAGTCTTTATGGTGATGAACAATTTAGGGTAAAATTTGTGGAATTTTCACAAGTTTTAATATATGCCCATTTAAGAGATGCTTATTCTTTCGTTTTAAACAGTCTTTACTGATACAAAATCAGTGGTTTTAATGGGTTACTTTTCTACTAGCCAATTTGATCTAATACATTGGCCCCCCCATTCCTCTTTTCCGACTTTTGGAAAGGGATTTAAATTCATTTACTTGCAAACGGGATTTTGTTAAGTTTGGTTTGGTCATTGAAATTTAACAATGTCATTATTTTTTAAAATTTCCCTTTTTGTTGATTCTCATTCATTTTGTGATTCGTGTGTATTTTGTATTGTTTATGTATTACTTTTATAATTACATGTTTTTGTTAAATCCCATTAAACATGATTAATTACATCATTTACAATTAATTAATTTTTAAGCGATTCCCAGCCCAGTAATGTAGCTATATAGACAAAAGTGAATGCAAATTTGGGTTACAACATTATATTTAAGGTATCCTTCATTTTCCAACCTCAATCAGAAAAAGGGTAAACTGATGTGGAGGGAGAGGGCCATTGTGTGGGGTGAGGGACAAGGCAGGCTTCAGAAGCGGAACTTTAGTCAGGGCAGCATTTTTTATACATTTTTTTTTTCTTTTTTTTAAAACAAAACTAACGTACAAAAAATTGGGTAGAACCT